>NW_027282770.1:0-68114 GCF_046629955.1 Centroberyx affinis
TTTAGTAAAGCTGTGTGATGACTCCACACACTGTCCCCCCTCCAACCCCCCCCCCCCCTGCCTCCAACCCAGATTATTTTGGTGGCGAAGGCTTTCCAGGCACCCGAAAAAAAAAAAAAGCAGCTGCAGTCGTCGGGCGCCACGCGAAAAATGCGACCGCTATTTTAACTTTCGCTTTGTAACTGAATATTCGGTTGGAATAAAGTCGAGTAAAGGGCCTCGAGGTATTTGTGCAGATAATAATACATTTTTTTAAAAAACGTATACAAATATCTCCGACGGGGCTGGAGGATGAGCACATGTTCACACACAAATTGGATTAATAACAATGGTCCAGAGGAGCGACACATTCCTGCGGTGGGTTAGCAGACAGAGGCGGGCAGGCAGCCATTATGAATCAGATGATCGCTCCTCCTGGCCTATATTTGAGTCGCAAACATGATACTGCAAGCCAACTATGTGTGACCTCGTAAAGGAAACAGCCAATGTGCCGTACTGTATTTATCCGGCTCGGCTCAAATGTTTTTTTCCGACACAGGGAGAAGAGAAGAGCCGGGGGGGGGGGGGAGAGAGAAACAGGTCTTGGCTCCGGGTTTATAATCACAACCCCGGGTTTATAATCAGTTCCTGACATGTGGAGACATTTTTTTTCTACTGAGGCGGTCAGAGTCGAGGTGAAGCCATCATGCATTTATCCTGCGTCTATCAGGGGTCAGGGGTCAACTCATGAATGAAGTCATCAATTCCAATTCAGCTGAGGATTTGGAATTTGAATTTGGGAAAAACCCACAAGAAACAGAAGTGGAATTGGAAGTGTAATTTCTTACCACATATCTGAGATCACACATAGTGTTATACAGTATATGATCAATACTATTAAAGGAACCATTCAGCTGGTATTTGATGCAGAACATGTAATGGTAATCCATACATTATGACTGAATGTGTTTGATTTGTTGAATTATTTGTTGAATTGTCTTTTATTGGATTCATAATGTTTTGATTTATAATGTTTGGAGTCAAGAAAAACTCTCTTAGATACGGGGCCCGGGAGTGGCCATCGGGAGAAAAATTATTTATGTTGTGGCCACGATTTACAGTAAATCGTGGACTCAATATTACTTTTTTTCTCTCCCAATGGCCACTCTTGGGCTCCGTAAGTCAGAGTTGAAGCCATCATGCATTTATCCTGCGTCTATCAGGGGTCAGGGGTCAACTCATGAATGAACTCATCGATTCCAATTCAACTGAGGAATTGGAATTTGAATTTGGAAAAACCCAGAGGAAACAGAAGTGGCATTGGAAGTGTAATTTCTAAACCACATATCTGAGATCACACAGTGTTATACAGTATATGATCAATACTGAATATCATAAAATGTTAAAGGAACCTTTCAGCTGGTATTTGATGTAGAACATGTAATGGTAACACATACATTATGACTGAATGTGTTTGATTTGTTGAACTGTCTTTTGTTTGATTCATAATGTTTTGATTTATAATGTTTAGAGTCGAGAAAAACTCTCTTAGAAGTGGAATTTCATGGAATTTAATGGAATTTGTTTCTGTTTCCTGTCGTTCACATTCAGTTCACATTCTGCTTCCTTCCACCTGGGAGACTTTCACACTGCAACGAGGAGCTGAAGAGTTCATCCTCCTGTCAGCTGTCATTCTAGCTACGATGACTTTAATAGAAACACGGCTTTTAAATGTGCAAGGGCTCTTACATTTTAAATTATAAGTCCTCACAGTCAAGAACAATTTGATGAACCGGTCTTGAGGTGGCGGTGCGTTCCCAATAAGAAGCAGTGACACGGTCAAACGGGACAAAACCATGTTAACTCTAAACACATTTTCATTCAATTTAAGCATAATGTTTTGTTCTTGCGTGTGCTTCCACATCTGAGTGTCTTGCATTAGGCTACATTTTGAACTATAAAAGATTTAAATAGGCAAAAAATCAGCAAGGGAATTTCCCATATCCCGATATATTCTTATACAGTCACCCAACTCTAGTGCTGATAAATTGTTGTATTGCACTGTAACACAAAACTCTACTGTGTCTCAACCAACTCTTATCAGGCCATTCCTTACAGTTTTTGACAGCTGAAAAGAACTGAAAGAATGATTTTTTCTGAACAGTTCATCTAGTTCATCTTGGAGCAAAAGTGCAGCATTGGTTTAGAAAGCAAAGAGTAATAAAGTAAAAACAATGGGCAACAATGCAAACATGTACTGTACGTTACAATGGCAACTTCTGCAAAGCATAAAACACAATCTGGCCCACGACGAGTCCTGAGTCGCTCATGTGAGCAGCAACAATATGAAGACAAAATGAAGTGAAAAATGACTTTTCCATACCCTAACCTACACCTATTTAACCAATAAATCACAAAACCTTTATTTTCTTGTATTTCGACCTCAAAACTCTACTCTTTCTTCCTGGAAAACAACATATTTTTAGTGCTCAGTTCATGGCGCACCAGCAGGCGAACATAAAAACTGAAACCAATAATATCATCATAGATTTTTTTTAACAATCCCCTCCTCCCCCGCCCCCCCATCATATAAAACCTGCAACTTCACAACTGTCAAAGTGACAAAACACCATGCAGGGACAAACTCTTCCTCCTCCTCCTCTTCCTCTTCAGCTTATAATAACATGGAGGCTCACAATAACATGGTGATGAAGGTAGTGGAGGAGGAATGCAGGCTAACATCCAGCTGAGTCACTTTCCATATTTGCTATGGTCCCCACCCCTCCCAACACACACACACACACACACACAGACACACACACACACACACACACACACACACACCAGCCCCTCCCCACATGGCGTCCCACTCTGTTTCAGCCAGACAGGCATCAACTTACGGAAGCAAGACACTCGAAATGCCACTTCATGTTTTCTTTAATAACTGTAATATCTGAACTTAGTGAAACACAGGAACCTATTTACGGCACCCAGGGGTCCAGGAAGGGGGCGTGTCTGGAGAGGAATAGGTGCCACATCCAACACACACTTATGCAAATCTAATGCCCGTAAAAGCGGCACTTTCTGACTATTCAGTTCACTGTTATTTCTTTAAATTTTTACCATTTTAATGCCAAAAAAGCTGCTAGGATTCAGTGTTTCTTCCAGATTTTTATTCCTGTCAGGGTGGAAAAGCCTCTGAAACAGCATTCAGAGCATCATGGGACACTGACTGATGAAACCCTGGGATAGATAAAGATAAAGCTAAATGGACTATAACAGTGGTTCTCAACGTGGGGTTCGGGGATCACCAGGGGTCCTTGAGGAGGTTCCAGGGGGTCCACAGCTAATTGATTAATTATTAAACTTCAGCATTATTTAATTTACAAGAAGTGAACACAACTAGAGAATGTAGAAGAATGACTGTTCTGATCATAGTTTCTCTGTTATCTCTCTGCCTACAGTACAGATAGTCATGGAGTTCTGGACAAAACCATATCTGACAATAAAAATATTCTCAGATTTGGGTCAGAGAGACAAAATCTCATCAAATCTGTGGCCTGTGTCTGGGTCTGTGGCCCTAATGTGGACTAAGTTAGGGTCCTTAATATGAAAAAGGTTGAGAACCACTGGACTATAATACATTTACAGAAACTATTATTGAAAAATGAAACAAATAAATAAAATGTGCAGATTTCCTTGCAGGTTTTCCAGACTGTTTCTGTATCTGCGGTCAGACAGGAACCTCCATCATATCACTGGCTGATATCTATCTGATATTTACTGTAATAAAAGGCCAATATCTGCAAACCAATACACCCTCGGTTGTAATTTTGAAACGTGTCTATATCGTGTCTATATTTGATCCCATTTCAGATTTGGCTTTTTGTTTCATTGTCTCCATTCATCAGTGTAACGGTTCACATTTCAGACAGGAGCCACCGCAGTCTGGGACCGAGAGACAGCTGAGCCACGATGGACTCTCCCTGACACGACTCCTCTGATTGGCGGAGCTCACGGCAGACTCTCTCTCTCTCTCTCTCTCTCTCTTGGGACTCGCATACCCAGAATGCCACTGGTGGTGCAGCAGCAGCAGGACCGGGTCGATGTGGAGCGGCTGTGAGAGAGCGGACACGGTGATGAAAACCGACATCGGGCCGCGCTTTGGGAACGAAGGCCGGGGGGGGACGCGTCTATCAGTGATGATGGATCACAACTTCACCTGCACCGCCCAATATTTCAACATACGGCATCCGTGCTACAACAGTGCTTCTCAACCTGGGGGTCGGGGCCCAAACAGGGGGTCGTAAGATACATTTTGGAGGGGTTGTGAGATGATTTATTTATTTCTTTCTAATGTATTATCATGTCTATTTTTCAGATTTTTCCCAAATATTTGCTTTTTGTCTTGTGAAATACTGACTAGTTTTCAGAATATCAGCCTCTGACAATGAATCAAATGAAACAGCCGGAAAAGGAGCCGGAGAATCATTCTTCACCCATGATTCACCGGATTTCGGTGTTCCACTTGTTCAGTCTGAAAGGTTAATAAACAAAAAGAAATCGATTCACTTAAAAACCTTAAAGCATAATGACCATATGTTTTATATATTGTCAGAATCTGCTTTGTCGGCGTTCCTTTATGTGCTAGAAGTGATTTTCAGACTGTTCCTCCAGACAATGGCAGTGAATGGAGAGAGAGAAAAAAAAACACAGTTCTCCAGTCTCCTCTACTGGAGCAACAGATCACAGAATCATTGATTTTGGGGTTTTATCATGGAGGAAGAGACACAACCCAAGACACTACCAATGTTCAGAGGGTCAAGAGCCAAAACGTTTGATAACCACTGTGCTGAAATCAGTCATTTTTATCACAGATGCAGGACAGAGACACCTGAATATATTGATATTATATATATATCGTGATATGAGACTAGATATCGTCTTAGATTTTGGATATCGTAATATCGTGATATGGCATAAGTGTCTTTTCCTGGTTTTAAAGGCTGCATTACAGTAAAGTGATGTCATTTTCTGAACTTACCAGACTGTTCTAGCTGTTCTATTATTTGCCTTTACCCACTTAGTCATTATATCCACATTACTGATGATTATTTATCAAAAATCTCATTGTGTAAATATTTTGTGAAAGCACCAATAGTCAGCCCTACAATATTGTCGCAATATCGATATTGAGGTATTTGGTCAAAAATATTGTGATATTTGATTTTGTCCATATCGCCCAGCCGTAGTTCAGAGGGGGAACGGAGGGTTCAGAGCGAGGTGAAACAAGCCATTCCTTTAAAGCACGCAGGCAGAAGAAACACCGCCTGACACTAAACACAGAGCATCAGCACAGCTCCATCTACAGCTCGTCAAAATACAGAAATGTCACTCAGGAAGGGAGACGGAGAGGGGGGGGGGGAGAGAAATGTGTTCGTCTGATTCCTCCTGTTATCGGGCCGGAGCAGACTGACAGGGGAGGCGGAGGATGTTCTGCCCCCGGGGCGAGGCGGGCAGCAGGTGCCCCGGGGCAGAGAGCGAGAGCAGCAGCTATGTGAAATATGTAAACAATCGGCAGGCGGAGTTAGCAGCAGAGTGGTGTTCCTCCCCGCTGCCCCAGCCGGAGCGAGGCCCAAACCTCTCCTTCACACTGAGGCCGACGGTGAGGAAAATCAATATCAGACGGACATCTCTACCACAAAGATTACACAAATAGCCCGAGTTCATCTCTAAGAGGTTCGTATGCAGGAAGCCTATTTGTTGCAAAATGCTGAACAACTCCTCCGCAGAGTTCAATAAATAATAATAATGAAAAAAAAAAAGATACTTTGTAAAAAACAATAATAACAAATGGGGGAGACTAAAAGAGAAAGGAGGTTCAGAAGTTCAGTGTTGTTATAGATCGAGACGGCACAGTATCCACAGCCGTGTAACGGCTACATTCATCTTACTTAAGCAAAGACTAATTATCGCATCAAAACAATAAATATAATGAAGTTTTCACAGCCATGGAGAACAGCAGGAGCATAACAATGGCCTAGTCATTACTTTTTTTCTTACCCGTGTATTTAATAAAGTACAAGTTAATATTGTGTTCATACTTAATGAAAATCTTTCTAATACATGATAAACTTAAAGGGGTTTTGTCCCTCAGCCTCAACGCTGTGGTGTTTCTGCACTGCACTTCCCACAGATCACCTGTCAATCAAACAGTGTGTGGGCGGAGCTTGGATTTTCTGTCGATGCAGTTTGAGTTTCTCTTTTCTTTGTCTGTTCAGCCATGGTGGCTATCGCTGCTCATGCTAACTACCCAGTTCTTCTTCTTCTTCTGTTGATTCCCAAACAACTTGGAAACGTAAAACGCATCACAACGGAAAATATTTATGCACTAGATACAGGTTGAATCACTGTTGTGTTATAGCAATCTAGAGCTGCAACGATCAATCGATTAATCGATTAGTTGTCAACTATTAAATTAATCGCCAACTATTTTGATAATCGATTAATCAGTTTGAGTCAAAATTCTCTGATTCCAGCTTCTTAAATGTGAATATTTTCTGGTTTCTTTCCTCCTCTATGACAGTAAACTGAATATCTTTGGGTTGTGGACAAAACAAGACATTTGAGGACGTCATCTTGGGCTTTGGGAAACACTGATCCACATTTTTCACCATTTTCTGACATTTTATAGACCAAACAACTAATCGATTAATCGAGAAAATAATCGACAGATTAATCGACAATGAAAATAATCGTTAGTTGCAGCCCTATAGCAATCAGTGATAGAGTGTAGCAAAAAGTACATCTGCTGTATTATATGGAAATGTCACAGATTATTACTTTAACAATGGTGTAAAAACACAACGTAGGAACTTTTTTTTACAGCGTTCCCAAAACGTAAAGTGTCCTAACGTCATCATCAGCATATTCCACTGTCAGGAACGACCCAATGTTGTAACCTTAAGAGCCGAGGCACAATCTGGTCCAACGCTCAAAGAAACAAAAAATATTTCTTTGCAGTGTCCCTCGCTCCAGAAGCCGGACCTGAGCGGATTCCAGTCACGGCTCCCTGACTCTCTGACGGCGTTTTCTGTCCCGGCCTTGACTGGTGGCACAAAAGGGAAATTGATCTTTATAATCCTGCTCCCGAGGTTTTGGAAAAATCATCACTCACCCGTTTGCCATGTGCTTTTGATGACCGCTCATTTTTCTGCGGACCTACAGAAACGGGACATTTTCTTTTTTTCTTTTTTTTTTTTTTTATGTTGCCTTCCAGAAGAAAAAGCAGGCTGCCAACCGGTGTGATTGGTGCAACGACACAAAAGGGGCTTTTCCCTGGCTCTGCAAAGACCAACACCTCCGACCCAGAACTCACATTTATTCCACGGGACACAAACCCTCGTGAACATTTCCTAAAGATCCCTGACACCCCGCCGAATTCATCATCTTAACCCTCTGCATTCCCCTTTTTTCTGTTCAGCCTATTTCTCCGTTCCGCACATAATTTCTTACAACTTCACAGCTTCAACACCTCGATGTGCGTAGGTGAGCCAGATCCAGCACTCGGGAAGAAATCCCAGCTCTCGACCTCGGGCGAGCATTGCCGTAATCAAGCTGACGAGCCGAGATTTGTCTTTCTTTCATGAAACACTCCTCCTCAAAACCACTCTCACACTGGGAAGGAGCTCTGAGGGGGAATGTCTCTTTCAACTTCTGCTGGTGAATAAATTGGGCCGTTAGATGAGCAGAACGGTCTTGAATTTGAAGAGGGGGAAGAAGAAAAAAAAAGGGAAAAGAAAAAATCAAAGAGCCCAAGTGGAAATGTTCTCTTCTGCCAGCCAGAATGTGGTAGGGAGGAAGGAGGAAGGAGGAACGTATAAGTCTCTTTCATTCTCTGTCGCTCTCTCCTTTTCATGTTCTCCAACTGGAATGTGCCTCTCCAAAACACTTGGCTATCTCCCTCTGCCGTGACCGTACGGTTAAACGTGTGGCAGTTTTAAACATCAGTATATCACTGTAAAATTAACTGTGATACCTTGGTGTAACTACTGTAAACAAATGAGAGCACGGTGGAGACGATTGGCCGCCTTAGTGCTAGAGTTTCTCAAAATACAGATGGAAATTAGCAAATATCTATAATCGCTAAAATAGCTATAATCTGGTGCAAAGCATCTTTTCTTTTCGGAGATCAATGTTCTCTTTTGCACATGGTCCCTGACAAATTAACTTAATAAACTAAACTAAAACTAATAACTAATTTCCCATAAGCCCCGTTGCCCCGGGTATCGAGAAACGATTCCAATTAAGTCCCGGTTGCCAAATGATAAAAGTCCAATATTTACATCATCATCTCCTACATTTGCTGAACTTAGCAAGCAGATGCTGCCTTCAAGTGCTGTTGGAAATATTGTAATTACTGGCAGAGTGTGTTTGAACGACCCGGTGAACTGGTAAATACAGTCAGTGGTAAATATTTAGTTTTTGTACTGTGATATTGACCTCCAGCTACTTTGCATTTTTTCACTTGTTTATTTTGTTCTCTCCAGTAAGGCGTTATGCCAACTGTGCCTTAGCTGTTTTGAAAATTCGGAGACAAAAATATCTCTACACAGCAATGTCTGACTTGACTAATAAAACAAAGTTAACTCCACTAAAGCTGCATTTAGTCTCTAAACCCTGAAAATGTATACAGGAATCGATAAAGAATCGGATCGAAAAGGAGAATCGAAAATGCTAAAATCCTAACGATATCCAACCCGACTTTCCCTCCTTCCACCATCTGCTGCCAGAAACTCTGAAAGCTTTAGCTCCGTTTGCTCTGGAAGAACAGAACCTCTTCCTGTTTTGTGCCATAAAGCGATCCAGCAGATTTCCCTCCAGATCCACCAGGTGGAGAAACAATGGACGATGCAGAGTAGAGGCTGATGGAGGCTTCTTATCGTCTCGCTTGCTTACGGTAATTATACTAATGTCTCAAAATTAGTGTGGTTATAATTTATTGATGCTACACTTAGCACCTTTAAATTATCCAGTGTTTTGCTGTTCAGAGCTTCAGTGCGCGGCGAGGGAACTCCTGACTTCACCGGAGATCAGCTGATTAACGCACTGTGCTGCAGTGGTAAGGGAGGGAGAGGAGGAAGGATGGAGGAAGTGAAGGAGATGGAGAGAGTGTGGGAAGGATAGAGGGAGGAAGGAAAGGGGGAGATAGTAGAGCTGGGCGATATACCAAACATTTAGCAAAAATGACACTGGCACTCTCTCACCGACCAAATATTCTACATGTCGGTCTGTTCGATAAATACATTTCCCAAGTAGCCAACTTTACATAAACGGTTTCATTTGTGTTGCTTCAGTTAAACTGAGAGTCGCATTTCAAAGCAGCAGAGCGAGTGCAGAATCAGCTGAGTCAAGCCAGACAGAGAAGTGAAGTGGGTTTACCAAAATAAAAGCATTCCTTTTATATTTATGACGCTAATGGTGAATGTAGCATTACTTGGATCGATGAAATGCACCTATACCCAGTATTTGTTTTTGGTGCTAAACCAAAGTCATATAGTTCCAACTTCAAATACCCAAAGGTAAACAGCACACACTGATATTCAGGACAAAAAAATAAATAAATCCATTTTGTTCCATACTCTGATGAAGGCCACTAGGCTGAAACACTAGCATGTTTATTGATGTGGCCAAAAATAAATTGGTGAAATTTAACTTGTATTTTGGGTATTTGAAGTTGGTGGATGTAGTATTTCTGCACCGGATTAAGAAAAATAAACAAATTATCGTTTCATTTATCGTTATGGAGGTAAATGTGACAGTATACAGTGATATGAATCGCCCAGCTCTGATAGACAGAGGGAAGGATGAGGTGAAGGAGGACAGACAGAGTCCAGCTGGCTCGCCTGCTATGATCCCAGTCCACACAAACCGGCTTAGTTTTAATCCTTCATCGAGAAGTGTGTGGTGAGAAGGAAGGGGGGGGTGAGATGCCACCGCATACTGCAGACACAGCCCGATAAATCACATCTATCGAAGGTTAGGTTATACCTGTGGATAAAAATACATATATACGGCATCATAAATATTGATCCCTGACAACGGCCTGTAACTCTTACACCACCTGGACGCATAACTCTTCTGAAACTAAAGTATTTAAAAACCGTGGAGGAGAAAAAAAATGCATCCCAGAGGCAGAATGTGAAGGACAACCGCTCGCTTCATCTCCCGGTGTCGGAACAGAGGTTGATGTGGCGGATATTCACCTGTTGTGCCTCGCGGGATCTTCGCCACATCTTACATTCTCTATACCGCGACAGGAGAGGAGGCAGCTAAAATAGTCTCGGCGGTGACCTCTCCCTGGGCAGAGGAGCACAACAGATGGAAAGGAAGAGTGGGAGGAAGCAGCCGAGCATGTCAGCACAAATCATCCTGATGCCACGGGCTACCTGGCATGCGGCAGCGTACGGTCCCCCCCGGCCTCTGGGTCCGCTGTGAGGCCAAGAGTCCTGGTTCGAGTCCCACCTGGGAAAATCTGGGTATGCGTGTCTGTAACTGAACAAGTTTACATGCACACTAATAAGCTGATGAAAGTCTGACTAGGGCAATTCCCCAATTATTCCAGTGGTTATGTAAACAGCATAGCGCAATTTCCTTAATCAGATAAAAGCCGTTAATCGTATTATGAGAAACGTATTATGACTAACACAGCAGGTTTTTGCCCAATCTTTCAAATCATTTGGTGCGTGTTTACCCTTAGTCTGATTTCTTTCAGTTGTCCCTGGAAGCAGTAAATATCTGGCATAATAGCCGAAGAAGAAGAAGAGTGTTTGTTAAACTGTTTTGCAACCGTAAGCAGTGCAAAGCACTGAGGCACAGAAACCTGACCAGATGAAAATAAGATTTGTGCGAGTCCATGTTCAAAATCCAAAACAACTGGCATGAAGTTTGAGGAGAGAAATCCAGCTATTACTGAGTCATGTAAACCAGGTTTTTTTTTTCCCCATTATCAAATTACTAGAGCGCATGTAAACGCATCAATCGAATTATTGCCATAACCTGATTATTCCCAGTTACCGGGTTACTATTGTGCATGTAAACACGCTTAATGAGTCAGCGTGAAGCGGGCTGCTGCTGGAAAAGAGCATATGGGCTCAGCAAATCTATAATATAAAGGTCAAAAAACCTTCTCAAAGTGGCAGCGCACAGGACAAACATGCAGCCTCCCTGCCGGGCGGAAACCTGCATGAACCCTCATCACATCCAGACCAGTCAAGGACAAGGCCTCACTGGTGGTTTAACTATGCAGCGGGGCAACAGTGGCATTTCCAGCACTGCGGGGAAGTAAGTAAAAGTGAGCAGAGACCACCAGGTGTGCAGAAGATGAAGAATCCAAGAATATATTATTCGACTACGTGAGAGGTTTACATTTCCCACTGTTTTAATCAATAAAGGAGCAAACGCAGCATCCCACACCGTGCTGAAATATACAACAACAACCGGGGGAAGAGCTAGAGATGCTTCTTTGGACCAGAGCCAGACAGCTTCTGAGGCTCCACATTAGAGTCAGGAAGAAAAGTGTAGCATAAAAGGGCAAAAGGGGAATCAAAAGTCACATTAAGCTCGCTGAGGCTCTCTGGATGAAATATATTCAGCTCTGAAAAACGAAAACAAAATGCTTCATAATCTTTGCCAGAAGTCATGGTGGAGAACTGTTAATCCTTCTTATGAAGAATTTCAATCCAAATGAGATATCCGACATTTCACAAGAACAACAACTATGATAGCTGGCAAAAAAATTAAAAATAAAGCAGCTGCTATTAAAGTTATGAATCATCTCAAGACCGGAGACATTTTATCGCAGCAAGTATTTCATGGATGACGTGCGGGACGACAACCCGAACAAACACAAAGTTCTCATTCACAATATTATGGCACAGTAAAAAAAAAAATCCTATCAAAACAAATTGAAACTGTTTTGAACTAATATCAGAAAGATATTTAGGTCCCAATTTCCCCAAAACGATGGCGCTTTATTGACACGCTCAGGTCGTCGATTCGATTCCTCGCATCTATTCGACGTTAAAATGTTTTTGCAGATGGATTTTTGAAATAGTGCCGGATGAAATTCAAGTAGCAGTAACACTTTTCCAAAATGGATACAAAGCACTTGGAATTGAAACCCTTTATATATTAATTAACAAATACCAACAGCGCGATAACCAATTAACTAAACTCGATTCCTGCAATTCCACCAAGAATTGCGTAATAACTCTGCGATTTAATTATGATTTTATATTCCGATGTGGCTTTCTGCCTCTTCTGAGATAGAGGATCTCGCTCTCTCTGCAGGAGCACATCACTACTTTTATGTGAAGCACCGTATCAAAGCCGGGTCACTGATAACAGCTCAGACAGGGCCATGTTTGCACAAATCCCTCCCCTTGCTTTCTCTCTCCTTGCACCCTCTTGTCCTGGGGGGGGGGGGGTGGAGGGTGGAGGGTGGAGGAGGGAGGGGAGGAGTGACTGGGCTCTAAAAGGGAGGCTGTGTTGTGGGTGTAAACAACAAAGTGAATTCCTTCTGTCGATCAGTGCAAGTTCAAAGCCTCCTGGCAGCCTCGCACAAAGCCTTTTCGGATCAGCCACCCCTTGAATTTCATTAGGCAGATGTGTGCATGCGGCGAGGGAAAGGTGCGGGGGGTGGATGTGGGGAGGGGGGGTGGGGGGGGGTGGAGGCGTTGTTGTTGTGGTCTGTGGCGTGGGCGGTGCAGGTATAGGAGCGTCCCCCTCGGGAGGAGCGCTGCGGTTGGCTCTCACTTCCAAGAGCCGGGCCGGGCCGACACTCTTGGAAGCTCTTGCGGGGGGGAGGGGGGGGTGGAGGGAACAAATGAGGCCGGACAAAAAAAAGCGTGTTTTCTGGAAGCCGTCCGGTCGCTTTGGAAGCGACTGGGACGACTTCCAGCGGCACAATGGCCTCATTCATGGCCTCCGTGTGTTCACGGCAGCCAGGTTCTTTGGGTCGGGGACGGTTCGCAAAAACATCCCTTTGTCCTCCTAAGTGTGTGATGAATAGCAGGTGAAATGAAAGATCATTTTCTTCGATTGCGTCCTCTCTGATGTGGCTAATTCTGCAGACGGAGCAGCGTTTGGTGCTCGGATCAAAGTCTAATGTGTTGTTTGTGAGGGAAAATAAGTGTGTTAACAAAGCAATATTCCACTTAGTTTTAACATATTGGGGGTTATTTGGCACTTGAAAACCGCCATGAAAACCAGAATATAAACTACTGACCAAGATCAGATGCAGCTGGACGAGTTTGTAGCGTTTGAATGAGCCATGAAAATATCCTGAAAACTGACATTTAACACGTTTGTGAACAGATTCAAAAACAGATCCTGCTTTTAAGACATTAAAGCAGTAACTGGTTCGTCCTCATTTTACACAAAAATTAGTATTTCAATTTAAAAGTTGATCCGGTCTCCCAAACAGGAACTATCTCTCCTAAATGGTATCCCTCCGCTTTGTTCTCTTCTATCTAAAAATCTAAAAAAAATGCTATTTGGCAACAATTATGTTCTAAAATGCTGGACCAAAAGTCCATTGAAAACCACAGCAGCAGGATCTGTTGTTGAATCTGTTCACCAATGCGTTAAATGTCAGTTTTCAGTCTATTTTCTTGCCTCATCCAAATGAAATCTGAACGCTACAAACTCGTCCAGCTGCATCTGGTCTTGGTGAGTAGTTTATATTCTGGTTTTCATGGCGGTCAAAGTGCCAAATAACCCCCATGTTAAAGGAATAGTTCACCCAAAAATGAAAATCCTGTCCTCATCTCCTCCCCCTCATGCCAGTTGAAACACAGGTGAAGTTTGTCCATATAACACACAGGGAGGCTGCAGCACAACTCCATAGCAGCCTTCTCCAAAACAACTGAAGTCAGTGGGGACCAGTTCTTCAGAGTTCCACAAAGACCTACAGTATATTTACACCATCATTTAGTGCAAATCTGAACTACAGCTGATTGACTTGCAACAAATAATGGTGTATAGGTCTTTCTATTCACAGTGTGATTGTTTGGCTGTTTTTGTTTTGGAACTGTAAAGAACAGGTCCCCATTGACTTCAGTTGACTTCAACCTCCCTGTGTGTTATATGGACTAACACATTTCACCTGTGTTTCATTTGGCATGGAGGGTGAGTAGATAATGACCAGAATTTTCATTTTTGGGTGAACTATTCCTTTAAAACTAAGTGGAGTATTGCTTTAACACCAAGAGAGTTTCTTTGTAAATGCTTCTTTCCCTGATTAAGACTTGCTGTCATTGAGGCATCTTATAAATCACCGCAGCACTGACTGACTCCTCTAATGATTGCCAGCAACACAGATTGAGATTTTCGGCTTCAGCGAGCGCCGACTATAACCCGAGTGCTAATATATTAGATTTGCTATTTTCCTTTCCTTTAACTTTGAGTGAACTTCCTTTAAAAAGTCGTTCAGTCCCCTCCCAGGGTTTCACCAAACCATATTTCTCAGTTCCTCTCAGTCTGCAGGCTCTTTTTTTTGACTTATGTCTTCAGAGTGGAGCCTTGGCACCGCAGTCAATTCATCTGGGCCCGAGAAAAGACAAGATGTATATTTCCAACCGATGGCTTTCTTCGCCGCTGCATCACTGTCACTCTCTCCGCAGCCCCTCCACCTTCTGTTCGTCTCGGTTAGTCTCTGTTGACATACGGCGCTAATGAATCTCCATTGTTTGAGCTCGGCGTTGTAGTGCGGGAAGGTCACCGACGAGCTATTCAAGATCCGGGACGGTTTTAGCTGCGAGTCCTTATCGCACAATCTGATTCATGCCGCTGATCGACCTGGGAAGAGATCGCGGCGTTTGGAAAAAGACTAAAAATCTCCACGGGGGTCCGCAGTGGAGTGTAAGAAATAAAATGAATACTGTGTTTTTTAATATGAATAACACACTCTGTTCTTTTGTTCTTTGTTCTCAGAGGAGAGTGTCTTTTTTTCCTCTACATACCATGGTGAGGTAATCACTGCATGTATGTGTGCACGTTAGAGGTCTTCACGGATACAGTATTTAGGATTTGGCTGTTGTAGATACAGCAAAGCTTTTTGACAATAGTTTCCGGAAACATGAATGTTCTCAACAGTTAACACATTCCCTGCGACTGTATTGTAATTACTATAATGTTTGTGGATGTTATTTTGAGGCTCTTAGTTGTTGTGTCTCCTTATTTATTTATTAATTATTATTTTGTGCTTCATGCCTTGGTTTTCCTTATGTCCTATGTATCTGTGTATTATGTTTTTTGTAATTGAAAAATTCAATAAACAAATTTGAATAATAAGAAGTCTTCACGGGTCTTCCCGGACCCTAGGATCCGAAACCCGACCCGGGACCCGTACTCGTTCGGGTCCACGTTTTATTATGGTCAATCGGGTCCGGGTCGGGTCCCATTCTATTACCGCGGGTCCCGGGTCTGTTTATCATTATGTGTAATACCCGAGTGGATCCAAGAAGACCCGTGATCAGCGCTGATCACGTGACGAGACGAGAAACGCATGGAAGCGCCGTGTAACTTGCGTGATGATTAGGCTGACCTAGGATCAGATTACAAGAGTGAAAATAAGGTGGAAAAAAACGTTGAGCAGCGCCACAACGGCACAACTTGGCAAGTCTTTCTGTTATTTTGATCTCCTTTTATTAGGCTACCATATGTTGTATCTGACATGATAAACGTTTTTAGCAGTAGAACGGTATTTTTAGTAGCAATTTTAATTACCGGGTTTGTCGGGTCCATAAAATAGACGGGTCTCGGGTCTCTCTCCTCTCAGACATGCACTGGGTCAGGTCTGTAATATCTCTGGCAAAAACGGGTCGGTATATATATATTTTTAAAAATCATCGGGTCCAATTGGATCTCGGAACGAATTTCCCGGGTCCATTAGGGTTCGGGTCCGTCATTTCGGACCCGTGAAGACCTCTAGTGCAGTGTTTCCCAACCCAGTCCTCAAGGACCCCTTTTCCTGCAAGTATTGGTTCCAGCTCTACTCTTGCGCACCTGATCCAGTTAAGGTCTTAATGCTGATTGGTAGAGACAGATCTACCTGAACAGAGCAGCATGAAAGTGTGTAGGCCCCAGTGGGATCAGGTGTGCAAGAGTAAAGATGGAATAAAAACTTGCAGGACAGGGGGTCCTTGAGGACTGGGTTGGGAACCACTGCTCTAGTGCACGTGTGCTATATATGGTTATGAAATGATTTTGAGTGTTCTTATAGGTGAATAATAGTTTATGCTATTCATATGTGTGTTTCCGTGTGTCCCATTTTAGGTGAGGTTTTTGTCTTTGAGTCAAGAAATCTGAACTGTGGGTTTGGCTTTATGCCGAGGTTTATGTTGTTGTTTACTCAGGTCTATATAAGTGGACCGTCTCCACTCCTTTCTTTGTCACTTCTTTGTTATATGCTTATCTGTAACACTGAACTGAACCATGCATGTCTGAATAAAGAATCCACAGAAGACTCTTGAACCTTTGCTCATTCAAATTAGACCCACAAGGGTGAAGCTTATTTTTTCCCCCAGCAGGAGTCGTACAGCATAATAACTCCAAAGACTTACAGTGTTATAACAACAAAAACACACTCTGTTCGCAGCACTATAATCAAACAAGAACTACATCACAACTCTCTCTCTCGCTCTCTCTCGCTCCGTCTTCCTTTTTTTGTCAACTAGCCGCCTCACACGGGCGAGAAAAAGAGAGTCATTACAAAAAGCAATCTCAGGTAACAGACGGAGGAGAAGCGGAGGCTTGTCTGATAAGGACGAAAAAGGATGTGCCGGGCTTTTTTCCGTTCGGCAATATCTTCCCTCTCAGCTCTTGTTGTGGCAGACAGCTGGAGAAAAAAACTCCCCCCTGTTCCCCCTATTCACTCTGCCTTACACACACACATAAAGTCAGAGGTGAAGAGTAACTAAGTACTTTTACTCAAGTACAGTTTTGAGGTACTGGCACTTTACTTGAGTATTTCCATTCTGTGAGACTTTCTACTTTTCCTCCACTATATCTCAGAGGGAAATCTTGTTCTTTTTCCTCCACTGCATTTATCTGCCGGCTGGAGTTACTAGTTACTTTGCAGAATAAGGTTTTACACGCAAAACATACGATAAGCTCATAAAATATGTTGCATTGTTAGAGTTTAAACTCCCCAACAGTATATGGAGCAGTTAGACCGACAACATTAAAATACTTCTTACAGGTTAAAGCTTCAATAATTTAACACTCTGAAAGAATGAGGACTTTTACTTTTTGATACTTAGAGACCCAAATGAAACGGCATCTTTACTTCCATGACTTGAAGTATTGGAATATGAGTCAGGGAGAGAAAGGCAGTTTTTATTGGTTAGAAATGTATATTTACACCTACTAGTCCAGCGTGATGTCACCATGAAAGATACTGAATATTCCAGGAAGTAAAAGTAATGAGAGTTTATTTCATGGGGACTTTAAGTACATTTAACTGCCAATACTTCTACACTTTTACTTAGGCCACATCCACACTAAGATCTCCGTCCACACAAGCGTTTCAAAAATAATCTCCGTCCATACTAACACGCCTGAAAACACATATCACATGACCATTCATGTACACTGGGCATGTGCGTGCCGGTGTAAACAGGAAGCAGATTGTCTACTCTGCGGTTTGTTGCTTAGTTGCAGAAAATACTACGGAGGAAGAACAGCAATGGAGAAAAAGTACGACCAGAGATTTCTTTGCTTGGACTGACGACGAGATGGAACTGATACTGAAAGTAACACAAGGCTGATGTCATTTGTTTTCTTCTGGAAAAGGGTCATGTGATAGGGGCGTGACGAATCAGGGAAGGACACGTCGTGACTGATAAGACCCAATCAGGAAGCGAGCGTGGGCGTCTGCGTCATCGTTTTCAAAATTCTCTGTTTCCGCCCGTCCGGACTAAAACGCAATCCCAGAGTTTTCGAACTAAAAAAACTGGGTCAGCAGCGTTTTCAAAAGTCTCCGTTTTAGGGATCCGAAAACACCGGAGCAGTGCGGACGCTAGGCGTAAACATAGCAAAAGTTATGTGTTTTAAAACGAAAACGTATTAGTGTGGATGTGGCCCTAGTTAGTAAACTTTTGAATGCAGCATGTTTACTTTTAATGGAGTGTTTTTCCATTATGGTATTGCTGCTTTTACTTAAGAGTCTGTACTTTTTCCACCTCTGCATAAAGTACAGCAGAAGGCCTGAGCTGCAGCAACCCCCCCACCCCCACCCCATCCTCCACCCGCCCCCACCCTCCTACCCAGCTCCCCTGTTGGGGCTCGGGCTCGGTTGACTTCCCTAATCCTTCCCTCGCCGCATGGGTCTTGGGGAAGGGGAGAGAAGAGAGGAAAGCCAATGAAGTGCTACCTTCTGCTTTAGACATGGTTCAGCGGCACAGAAATGCAGGAATCAAGAGTTTTGTTTTTTTTTTCCTCTTGTTACTGTGGAGTCTCTTTTGTATGAAGCTTCGGCCCCGGGGGCATCCTTGGCGCTCATTAACGGGCCCCTCGTCATCAGGCGCCGCGGGGCAGGGAGGCGGCCGCTGCTGAGGCCTCTTAAGGCTAATTTACAAGAGAAGCGGCAGCCCCGGGGTCACGTCTGACTCATCGCAGCCGGTCTGTACTTTCTGCTTAAAAACTTCCTGCCCTCCAGTGCTTTGATTCCCATCGGAGCGCAGAAACTTGGAACGGGTACTGTGTAATTAAAGAGTTCAAGAGGAAAATACGCCCGGGAGGATCAGTCATCATAAAGCACGCGGCGCTGTCTTCATCCCCGGTCAACATGTGAAAACCAATTAAACGTTCGCACATTGATCTTCAAGAGGATACTCGATCGATTGATCTTCACAAGGGGCGCTGTAAAGAGAATGTAAGGTTTAAGGCTTTGTGCGGCTGAAATTAAAGGACTCGAATAATCTGAACCAAAGTAATATAATATGACTAAAGGAAAAAAAAATCTGAACCGTTTGTCAGTTTTTCAAACTTCTCAGTTTAGAGAGACTATGAAAAATTCATATTCACAGTCCTGAATTTCCATTTACTGCAGAGCTACAAAGACGAAGCCTTTTCTAGCTTCATCTTCAGCACTTTAGATTGTAGTTATTTCTCTGAGACTCCTGCAGAGCGACAGTGATGAGCGCAGAGCGGTGCAGCAGGAATGCAAACGAGTCACTTTTAGGTGACAGTCACCTTTTTGATCCCAAAATAGGGCACTTAAGTGAATGATTTTGAGTGGTTTTGTGTCTCCCCTGGTATCTGTCACCTTTTTCCACTCTCCGTGAGTTTGCATCCCTGTTCAGTGTTTTGCTCAAGGTCATTTCAGCAGGACAACATGGCTGCCGCTGGACACACAGACCCCATTTACACCTGGTATAAAAACATGGTTTCCATCTGGATATCTGATCTGGATCAGGAGAAAACATGTTAATGCAAGGTGTAAACCCTTTTGTACTAACCGTTTTGTCCGATTTTCCCTATTTTTACTAATGTTTTCATTTTCATTTGTAAGGTAATTATTTGTAAGTTCATTTCCTTTGCTTCTCAGTGACTCAGTTGTATTTTATACAGGTGCCATCTCACACAAACCCTGTGGCTTTTTTCCAACCACCTGCATACTGGACAATCGTTTACTGCTGTCTATTGGCATCTTATATTATACTTTCTTGCTTAACTAAACTAAACTAAGTGCACACAGTACGCATCGCAATAAGAATGTGATCGGATCTGCCGGTCTGCATTTCGTTCAGATTTCAGCCAGTCAGCCAGGTGTAAATGCACTTCGTACAGTGTTTTTAATAGTATCACTAATAACACCTACTGACCCTACACCCGCCATGTTTGTTTTTGTTGACAATCCCACCTCCCCACCTTGCCTGCTTCGCATAGCATGAAAACTGAGATCCGATCTCAATGCAGACAGAAGGCAGACAACGCATATAACTACCAGGTGTAAATGCTGTTGGGGAGTTTAAACTCTAACAATGCAACATATTTTATCAGCATATCATATGTTTTGCGTGTAAAACTTTATTCTGCAAAGTAACTAGTAACTCCAGCCGGCAGATAAAGGTAGTGGAGGAAAAAGGACAAGATTTCCCTCTGAGATGTAGTGGAGGAAAAGTAGAAGGTCTCACAAGATGGAAATACTCAAGTGCCAGTACCTCAGATTTGTATTAAATGCAGTAGTTGAGTAGATGTACTTAGTTACTTCCCACCTCTGCTAGACACAGATGTCATTTTAACACCAGGTGTAAATGGAGTTATAGCAGCTGTTGAAGGAGTCGAACCTGCAGCTTTTCAGTCACAGGACAGTCTCTCTCTGACCACTGTAGGACAACCTGCCGCCTCACTAACGCCCGCATACGTGACAAAACGCCACGCTTTCTCCCTTAAAGAGGCTTGGGGCCACGGCTCGGACATCCTAATCTGACAGTTAAAGCATTACTGCCCCCTAACAAGACCCTCGACCCCGTGAAAAAGAAAACAACAAGTGGTCCCCCCCTCCCCCCTTCCCTCCCTGGACTCAATAAAACGCAAAGCTGCCCCATTTTCACCTGTTCCATTCAACTGGTCTTTTGTGTGAGCCGAGCAGCGTCGACACCGGGTATTTCAAAAGGTCACGGGGGGTGGGGGGGTTTAAAGCGAGGTGGCCGGTGTTAAAGCTCTGGTGCACAGCTGAAACGTGCCGCGAGAACTGCGAGTAAAGTCCTTCTCCAGCAGGCTTACGCTCGTTTGGAAATCTGTCGAGACAAGCATCTAAACTAAGCAGATCCTGTGTGTGTATGTATTTCCTTAATGCTGTTTGCCTCCGAACATTTCTGCTTACTCCGCACTTTTAAAGAGACTAATCCAAATCAGGCGGATCTGTGCGCTCTAACGCGCTGAGGAGCAGACTAATACTAATAAGGATAAAACTTCATTTGTGTGGAACTTTGCATAGCGGAGCTGCAAAGTGCTTCATAAGACAATGAGACAATAATAAGTACAAACTAAGAAGATAAGCAATAAAAAAAAAAATAAAAGTGGGAAATGAATTTAAAGCAGGGGCTATAAAGGGATAAAACCGGCAAATTCAGCAGGAATAAAACAGGTGAAAACACATAAAAAGCCTTGGGTTTAAAAGATGATACCGACTTAATTTCTTCTAAAACTTCTAATTTCGCCAGGAAAAGTTTTCCTAAGGGCCCGGACCGCCTTTTGTCTTTAATATGTTGTATGTCTTTGCTTGTTTACCTTAAATCTACTTGTTCTTGTTTTTGATTGTATTTACCTTCATTTTTAGTTTATAAGTAGACTCAGTACTTTGACATAATGTTTTTAATGTTATTTGGTCTGTTCATTTATTTTATTTCTCGTTCAATCTTTGATACAGATGACACTTGTAACAGATGTAGCGGGTGTAGTTTGGGATGGAGTGAGAGCCCTTATGTGTATGTGTATGTCCTTGTAAATGTTACTAAACTTGATTGTTTTTGTGTCGTTGGATTGTTTAATTTGTTTGTTTGTTTGTTAACTTCTATGTTTTGTGCCTGAGGACCCCCTCGAAAACGAGATGGTGCATCTCAAGGGGTTTATCCTCTAATTAAATTTTGAAATAAAAATAATATGGCATGAAACATGGCCTAAGAAATGAGACACAAGCCCCTCTACAGACCAATGAATCTTATGGATAGACCGACAGCTTCTTTTCGTGTTTCAAAGCAGACTCTTCCTCTTCCTCCGGGGTGAATTAGATCTATCTGCAGGCTCAGAATAGGTCCCCACTGAAAGAGGGGCAGCCATGTAAGTAGCTCTCTCCGTCTGCAGCATCAAAAATAATGATCTCCACCACAAGCTCTTATTTCTCCTATTCTTAGGCGGTAACCAAAGTCAGAGTGAGGACAGCGCTGCTACTCTATAGGCTGTTCATTAGGATCCACAGCAGCCTGTGAGCCCTCTCATGCGGACTATTATCAGCCGGATCAATACCTCTCTGCCATCGATTCTAGTGCTTCCAACGATCTGAGAACCGGACGTAGCAGGAATCCGGCATCTCAAGTCCCTGGGGCCTACTTGCCCTTGCACTAGGCCTATACCATTCCAGATGAAAACATATATATATATATATTTCTTTTTTCCAGTTCAGAATGCTTTCCCACCCCGTAAACCTGGGCAACCAGAAGTAGCTCTTTCCCACTGGTGTAAAACAAATCTCAGGGATCTCTGGGATACTGAGGTACCTGTACTTTTCACACACACACACACACACACATGCCAGAGAGATGAATGAGTCTGCAGGCTAATGACAGATAAGGAGAAGCCCGGCCTCTTGTCTTTTTTACAGGCTGCGCACCTCTCCTTGTTTTTACTGCCGTTCCCTGGCAAATTACAGTGGAGCCAGGCTCAGCGGAGCGGAGGTCCAGATGTTGCACGGCGGCATCAACAATGTCTGACATTATATCAGTGCTGTTCCGGAGCTGCACTCTAAAGACTAATTGCAGTATTGGGAGCCAAAGTGCCTGTCTCACTACAAATAGGGGTGTGTGTGTGTGTGTGAGGGGGGGGGGGGAGTGCTATGGACAGATTGAAGTTTTAGTTTCTCGGAGGCGGAGCGGCTCTGGAGGCACAAATAATCAATCAATTGGTCGAGATAAACTTCAGTGGGCGGAGCCAAAGAATCAGTTTTTCTGTTTCAGGAACGTTAGACTGAAGCTCAGTGAAAAAGGCAACAGGTGAGAGAGGAGGGAGCTGATATTATGAAGCCTAGCGCTCTGCTGCTAACTTGTTGCTACTACCGTAAAACTTCAATTAATAGCCCGGGCTTTTATTTGCTTCAAACACTGAACTCAACCGGCCTATAGGGCGTCTATATGGGACAGGCCTTTAATTCCTTTCACACAAAACTCTTGCTCAGCAAAGATGGGAAATACTATCAAATTGTTTATTTAAACCAGTGTGAATGTTACGTGTATAAAAATTAGGCTATCGAATAACATATCAATTACGAATCATTCATTTGATCTCGCTCCGAGAGACAGAGAGAGAGAGAGAGAGAGAAAGAGACAGAGAGAGAGAGACAGAGAGAGAGAGAGAAAGAGACAGAGAAAGAGACAGAGAGAGAGACAGAGAGAGAGAGAGAGAGAGAAAGAGACAGAGAAAGAGACAGAGAGAGACAGAGAGACAGAGAGAGAGAGAGAGAGAGAGAGAAAGAGACAGAGAGAGAGAGACAGAGAGAGAGAGAGAAAGAGACAGAGAGAGAGACAGAGAAAGAGACAGAGAGAGACAGAGAGAGACAGAGAGACAGAGAGAGAGAGCCCCATATCAAACAGAGAAATGTCTTGCTGCTGCTTCTCCTGAGTTTTGTTCAGCAAATTTGACAACTGACAGCTTGAATTTCAGGTCGTACTTTTTTCTCTGTGCCGCCATGGCGATCAGCAAATGTGACTGACGTTTGAATGCAAGTAAAAAAAAAAAAAAAACTGCTTCGCAGCATCAATGGCAACCGGCTTCTAATTGAGACCGGCCTTTATTTGTCAAAACGTGTAGCCACACCCTGCCAGTAAAAGGGACTCTGCGTTTAATTGGGACTCAGCTTTTAAGTAAGTTATCTAGGTAAGCTAGTTAGCTAGCTGCTGACCTTCAACATCATGAATGCCATGAATGAAAAAAATAAATCATTTTGACCCAATTCCTACTTTGCCAGTTAGCTAACTTTCGCTCTGAAAAACTGTGGTTCTTTGGCTCCGCCCACTGAGGTTTAACTCAACCAATCAGATTATTTCTGCCTCCAGAGTAGGGCTGAACAATTATTAAAAATTTTATCGAAGTCGCAATATGGCCTACTGCAATTTTCAAACCGCAGGAGGCGCAATATTTGTTAAAGGTGAAATGTGTCAAAATACCATTTTAAATGAAATATTGTGGTGCTGCAGAGATGTCCTGGTCTACACATCATATTCTACAGACTTAAGAAAACATCTTTGTTTGGTACAGATCCCCGCAAAAATCACACCATAATCATTTCAATACGTTTTTCAATGAAAATTAGAATAATGATGTAAAAATGATCATTCCCTCTAATATCGCAAATCATATCGCAATTGCAATATCAGTCAAAATAATTGCAATTAGATATTTTTTTCAAAATCGTTCAGCCCGACTCCAGAGCAGCTCTGCCTCTGAGAAAAATGTGTACAACTACAGCTCCAGCCTCTGTCCTGTGATGCTGCAGATGTGAGACAGTGGTCTGTCTGCCTGTCTGTCTGTCTCTCTGTCTGTCTGTCTCTCTGTCCGTCTGTCTGTCTGCCTGTCTCTCTGTCCGTCTCTCTGTCTGTCTGTCTCTCTGTCTGTCTCTCTGTCTCTCTGTCCATCTGTCTGTCTCTCTGTCTGTCTGTCTGTCTCTCTCTCTGTCTGTCTCTCTATCTGTCTGTCTCTCTGTCTGTCTGTCTGTCTCTCTGTCCGTCTCTCTGTCTGCTGAGCATCATCTGAACTCACAGGAAGGCTCGGCGGTCCTGGCCATCTGCCAACACACAGACCTGAGCCAGAAGACAGACTGCACAAAGAACAAGGACATTCCTCACAACAAAGAGCCAATCGCTGAGCCATTGTGCCGAGTGCAGAGGGAAGAGTTGGGGGGGGGGGGGGGATAAAAGATGATGATGAGCGCCTGGTGTCGGGACATTCTCTTTCAACAAACTATCAAGTTATAGGCAAACAGAAACTGAAGCAGCAGGAGGAACTCTGCTCCGAGCCCCACTGCCCACCCTCCACTCCACTGGTGTTTTTTTTGGCATTACGCGTCTCTGAGGATCCAATTTGATTCTCTCTGAGAGCGGGTGCCATATTGCATGTGTCTACATGTTTTTGACTCTCCGGAGCCGCGAAGAGAACAGACCACAGGATGCATTATTCAGGGTAAAGACGGCTAACATAAGAGCTTACGTCTCTTTAGTCAACCCACGAGAGATAACTACCGCCAAACAGAGCTCAAGTCAGCACAAAGCTGCGGCAACAGCCTGAAAGCAGGGAAGAAGGTGCAGTAGATGTAAGACGCCTGGGAATCCTTTAAAGAGACACTTTTATTTGAATATTTCCTTTCACTTTCACTTTTTCCACACAGAGAGACTCGCTTGATCTCACCCTTATTGAGACTACACACAAAAAAAAGAAGAAAAAAACATTGAGAGACCTCGTTTTATTTCTTCTTTTGTAAGTGTAAATGTGCCGCTCAGTGCATTCTCTTCCTCTGGGAAAGTTTGGAGAAAAGGGCAGATTGGGTGGAGGCAGTGGTGGAAAGTAACTAAGTACATTTACTCAAGTACTGTACTTAAGTACAATTTTGAGGTACTTGTACTTAACTTGAGTATTTCCGTTTTATGCTACTTTGTACTTATACTCCACTACATTTTAGAGGGAAATATTGTACTTTTTACTCCATTACATTTATTTCACAGCTATAGTTACTAGTTACTTTTCAGATCAATATTTTATATTTAAAACATATGATAATCTTTATAAAATAACTATAAAATAGCATTGTTATAGATTAGACTACCCAAAAGTATAGCTAAATTTTTAAGATTAGCTTCACGTTGACAACTTTAAAATGCTGCTCACATGTACATGTATGTCAATAAATCAGTATTAATATTCAATAATTTATTAAAAATATAACTCTCTAAATGGGGACAGTTTGCATAATGAGTACGTTTACTTAGATACTCTAAGTACATTTTGCTGCCAATACTTATGTACTTTTACTTAAGTAAGATTTTGAATGCAGGACTTTTACTTGTAATGGAGTATCTTTACATTGTTGTATTGCTACTTTTACTTAAAAGATCTCAGTACTTCTTCCACCACTGGGCGGAGGACTGATGAAGCAGGAGGAGGAGGAGGAAGAAGAGGAGGAGGAAGAGGAGGAGGAAGAGGAGAAGGAGAGACAGTGCAGCGGCTGCAGGCCTGGCGCTCTCTCTGGAACCAAACTTTCTCGGCGAGGCTGTGGCACTGTTTGTGCTTTTAGATTAATGATCGCTGGTCCTTCGAGTCTGGGAGGGAAGGAGGCAGGAGTAAAGGGGCTGCGAGAGAGAGAGAGAGAGAGAAAGAGAGAGAGTGTGTTTACCTTTCCACACCCGTCTCGACTGGAGGCGAGGGGGTCTGCCGAGGCTCAACACGGAGCAGAAAGCACGGCCGGCTCTGTTCTATTTCCAGTGGACAAGATAAAGAATGCCCGTGTTGCTGTGCGAGGCGTGGGAGGCACGGGGCGCTGGGCAGCGGTAATTGCCTGCCTATTATTGCACCCCGAGGCCCATCGGTGGCATTTTAACCCCGTGGAGGCAGGAGCGCTTCTTCCCCTCCTCTCTACGTTTTTTTTCTGCTCAGACTTATTTTCCAAACTTATCGCGACGGGTCCCCGAAGTTTCGCCCGGGGCCGCTCCACGCATAACGCGGCGTATAATCTGCACCGCCGCTTACATCTGTTCAGGCAAAGCTGACAGCGTGGAGAATTATACGGCGGTCCTGTGGAAAGCATAACTCTAGTTTTTATGATGTTACGGAGGGAGAGGCAGTAAAATTTACAAGCCGCCTATTGACAAGGAAAACATTTTTACAGTACAGGTGATACGACTGCAGCCGCGTTAACTGTCCAGGGTGTTAACCTGTCACTTAGGGTCGGGAGTCATTATGACCGTATTTCCTGAGGAGCCATCACTCCCGTTCCCGTCCTTGCAGAGGGCGTTCAGTCCAAATGACAATGGGGATAATGACAATTTCATCATCCGCTGCTCATCCTGCAGCCTGCAAGAACCACACAGACATCTGAGCTGAGGACGGCTCCTCCTCATGAGGCCTGGTTCATGCATTCATGCTTCTTCTTGCATCTGAAAACTTAAGTACATTAGTGACACTATATGGGACATTCAGCTCTCCACAAGCTCAACAAGACAGAATAACCCCGCCAGAATCGGCCGGTGGTTCTGGTTCCTCTTATTCAGCCAATTGAACTCAAAGAAACCCAAAGAAACTCAAAGAACTCAGTCGTAAGCACAATGAGAGAACGTATAAGAAGAACTATTCTGATCAGAGGTTTCACCCCCTCCTCTGTTACCTCCCCACCATCTCAAGTAGGATGTAAAACATGTCAGATGGGGGGGTCTGTGGTCTAAAGCGTAACTATTAGTTTGAGAATCTGTGATGTAACAGGTCAGCCATCCCCATTTGTGGCTCTAGACAGACAGCCCCCTCCCCACCCCCCCGCTGAGCATCAGCATAGTTGGGGGGGGAAGGGGCCTCAATAAAAAGCACAACGGCCCACCGGAGACAGAGCTGTCAGAGACCCAGCGGGCGCCACCGAGCGGGACAGCTGACTCAGCCGGCGGTGTCAGGGAGGCGACAAAGCACGAAAAATGGGACATGGAAATGCAATTTCCGTCTATTACATAAACGCCGGGGATAAGAGGAGCGACACGCCTGCACCCAAGGTCTAATTGCAGTGAAATCATTTGATGTTCGGCCCGCGAATCAGAGCAAACAAATTACAATGATACCCCCCCATCCACCCCCCCCCCCACCCCCACCCCCCCCCACTCCTTGTTCAGCAGTTCATCAGAAATTCATCGCACGTTCTGGCTCAAACACAAATATTCACACCTCTCCTCCTACTTGAGAGGGTGAACCGGTCCAGATCACATCTACACTCAGAAGTTGTGAATGTTCTGTGTTTTTCATTCTCTTAAAGCCATTTTGATCTAAAGGCTTCTGCTTAAATGCTTGAAATTAGTTTCTTCGACAAATATAAATAGTGAAGTTGATCCTATGTATGAATTTCTTTCCAAAGCCTTTTGCCTTTCCATCAAGGCAAAGGGTTTTGATTTGTTTAACACTTTTTTGGCCACTGCATGATTCCATTTGTGTTATTTCATAGTTTTGACGTCTTTACTGTTATTCTAAAATGTGGAAAATAGCAAAAAATAAAGAAAATGTGCTGTGTCCAAACTTCTGACAGGTAGTGTATCTGCATACACCCTCAGAGACAGAGATTCTTATTGTTTTACACAGTGAGAGTGGTTTCATTCAGCTAGTTGTTTACACGGTAAAGCCTCCTAAACGCGCTTAAGACAACATCTCAGTTTACTGTTA
The DNA here is from genome assembly GCF_046629955.1 of Centroberyx affinis. NCBI lineage: Eukaryota > Metazoa > Chordata > Actinopteri > Beryciformes > Berycidae > Centroberyx > Centroberyx affinis. The sequence continues at coordinate 28,165 of NW_027282770.1, forward strand.
AGTTCCTCTTCAGAGCGCCGCCCACAGGAATTTAAGGAGTTCCCTTTTGTCAAACACAAGTCTCACGCTCCTCGTACCCCCGTAATAATTACCAAGACAAAAGAGCCGAGTCGCCGGGACAAAAGAGAGCGAGCGGTAAATAAACGTTAAACGCCGCCATTCAAACGCAGGTTTAGTGCGTCGTTCATTCTCTCGTGGCACCGGGACAAAAACCAGAGTCTGAGCAGTCGGGAAATTTAGGGCAACACTGGAATATTTATTTATTTTTATCCTTTACATTTTCTTTTAAATGTGATTTTAATGCACTTTTCACTTTTTCTAATCTTCTTGCGCTGTCTTTTTATCTATGTCTTTATTTTTATTTTATTTATGTAAAGCACTTTGAATTGCCATTGTGTATGAAATGTGTTATATAAATAAACTTGCCTTGCAGAAAATTAACTCGGTCGGTTTAATTTGAGGAATTAAATGTCCGATCGCTTGAAAAGCATTATGAACTCTAATAACAAGTTGATGCCACACATAACTCATTACACTGAGATGCTCAAGAAGCAGTGACAACTTACTTTAAACTTCAGTGTTTTTCACCGTCAGTGCAGAAATACAGTTTGAGCTGAACAATTAATCAAAAAATAAATCGCGATTTGAACACAATTTCCAAATCTCAGAGGCTGAAATTAATAAATTAAGAGAGAGAGGAGCGTCCAAACTGGATTTCTAAACAAGGTGTTTTAGAGCTGCAGGTAATCTTTGGTCCATGAATCAAGTACAATATTGGTGAAAACCTTTCATCAGATTCGAACTCAGTAAATCCTGCACACTGACGTCAATTTTTTTTTTAACAAAATCACTTTTGTTTAAACTATTTTAAAGTTATGAGAAAGTTCTGAGAAAAAGAAAAACTTGTGATGATATGAATCACAGTTTAAATCGCAATTGCAATATTCTGTCGAATAACCGCAATTAGACTTTCTGTCCACATCTTTCAGCCCTAATCACAGGGTGCCTGGACATTAAAAGACTCCAGACCTCACATTATGTTAAACGCAATTCTGTCAAATAAGTTCCTTTCACAGGCCAAACAAAGGGACGAAATGAGTGGAGCTTTTAGTCTTCAACTCAGACCGGCCTGTAATAAAAATGAGTTGAGGCATGTCCCTGCTCTAACTAGAGGGCAAAGAGCATTCAAAGAGTCCAGAAAGTGCTGATAGCTGCTCTGTCTTTGGACTCCAGCTTCAGTCACAGGTCTGGGAACGCATCAAACATCTTTATTAGCACCAGAGAGAGGCCGGAGGATTTTGGCGGTCTACGAGAAGACTTGACGAAGGCCCTTGTGGTCGAAAACGTTTGGTGGGATAAATTAACCACAAAACTAAAAGAAAAGAGACTTTAATTTTCTTTATAGGTCTAAGAGAAGGCCAACAAGCTGCCAACTGACGGGGGTAAAAAATAATTCTAACAACAATTTTCTTGGGTGATTTTGAAAATCTTACAACACCGGACGGTACAGAACGGGTCTCACATGGCGGATCTCACCCATGTGCCATCGAGGCCAAAGAGTCTGCAGGTTTTCATTCAAACTGAACGCTACAGCAGCTGATTTCACCTTCACAGTTCTCCTCTCTCTCTCTCTCTGGTTGAAGGTGGTTAATCAGTAAAAAAAAAATCACCTGGTGAGTGTTTGAAATGAAAACCTGCCCAAACTGGACTTCAGAACCAATGCTGGAGACAAGGTGGGCACTTACTGGCAGATCACACCCACATCTTCTGGTCCTGTCCCATCTTGCAGCCTTTCTGGGCTGATGTCCAAGCCGCCACTAAGAGTATATTAGGATTTGATATTGAGTTCACTTGTCTCTCTCTCTCTCTACTTAGGAAACATATCTAAGGAACTGGATATCAGAGACAGATATTTACTAAAAATTCTCATGGTAGCAAGCAAGAAGGCAATCACAAGACGCTGGCTTCTTAAAGAGCCTCCCACCCTGAACCAATGGATAGATATTGTAAACAGCATATATGGAACGTATGACATTCAGTTTAAGATTATAGAAAGAAAGGGGAGAAGAGTGCTGGACTAAATGGCATACATACCTGACTAACAAAGAGTCTGACAACTGAAACTATAGTAAATGCAATTGTGAAACACAAAAGTGAATGTGAGTGAAAGTGTACCATTCTATGACTAACAACTCCTATGTACATCATCCAATGTAACTGAGTGACCTCATGTTTACTGTGTTATAAAACAGAAAAAAATAAAGTATATAAAAAAAAATTAAAAACTGCAGACTCTTGGGCCTCCATGGTACATGAGAGAGAAGCGCTGGCCTAGGAAAAGTCGTGGAGGGACATTTTGAAAGCTGATATATTTCAATTTCAAGATTCATAACAGCAGTCAGCTGACAGCAGCTTGGCTTTTCTAATGTTAAAGCAACTTCAAGCAGAATGGAAGCAAAGGTAGAGTTAAAACTGGTACCAAGAGGTCTAAATCATGAAAGTTGTTTTCTAGCTGTGATCTTCTTGGGACGTGGCTACGAATTGGAAAAGCTTGAGAATTGGAAAGCTGTCAAAAGTGGAAAGTGAACGAGAAACTCTGTCTGCTTCCTCGACAACTGGAGCAGCAGTGAAGCTCCCACATGTGAATTGCTGGTCCAGTATCAATTCAATATCTTAAAGAAAACTAAATATCTAGGACTTTTCAATGCAATATGGTTTTAATATAGGATAAAAACTCGGTAAGAGCATCATGAGTTTGATTTCTATAATCAGTTTCAACTTCAATAAATTCAATCATTCCATACAAATTCAGAAAACAGAATTTAAATTCAGTCGTCTGCTGGAACAAATCTCATCACTTTCAATCTAAGTCATTTACACAAACACAAGATCTCAAGTCAAGACTTTAGAAACCTTTTCAAGTCATCAGAGTACAAGTCAGAGTCGAGTCCCAAGTCATCAGAACCCAAGTCAAGTCAAGTCTCAAGCAATTGAAACTATGACTCGAGTCCAAGTCTGGAGTCCCCACCTCTGATTGCTCATTCAATCTCCCCCCGGATAAATAAAGAAATCTTGACTGAGTCGAGTGACTTTGCATCACAACCGTTTGTGAGTGTGCGAGGAAAAAACATGAAAAGCCACTAAAAGACGAGTACGACCCGCTAAACTGAACGCTCTCAATCCCCGAGACCGACGTAAACAAAAAGTCAGCTGAAGGCCAGCACAGCTGAAGTCGAATTAACTTGCCAATCATAAGTAAGCAGGAGGCCGCAAAATCTCATTTACAGCTTTAAAGGAGCCAGGAAATGAGAGAGGAGTGTGCCCCCCCCCCCACTCCCCCACTCCCTCTCCTCCCCACCTTCCCAAGGTACCAGTCTTTATATTTTCCTTTGTTATCAGTTGGGCGGGGAGCCAGGACGTGTGTGTTTGATGTGGAGGGATCTCACTGTTGGCACTGGCGTAATCCAAGCATCCTGGGGGGTCGAACGCAGTGGAAAAGAGGGTTTTGTGGTTTTTTCGCTGAGGGAAGCAGCGGCGTTCAGGGAGGGATGGGAAGGTAAAGAGAGGGGGGGGGGGGGGATGAAGTCATCGACAGGTCGGGTCTGGCTCCCAACATGTCCACCCCCCCCCCAGGCTAACATCCCTCCGCCTGTCATCGTCAGCTTTATCTCACAGGCCTCCGATCCCTCCGTCTCCTCACAGTAAAGGTTAACAGGCCAACGTAATGAGCGCGGAGTCAAAGATAATAACACCGCTCTCCTAAAGCTCTCTGACAGACTGGCACACCATTGTGCCGCTTAGCTCCAATCTCAGGCAATTATACAGTGAGGCTCGCCGTATCGTGGATTTGGAGATTTATGCCAATCGTAAGGGTAAAGTACCGGAGACGGATTAAGTCAGACATTTGATAATCTATTAACAGATAACCTATTAATGCCTGGGCTCCTAGAAATTCAAAAGACTGTCAATTAAAATTCTGAAGATACTTAAAGTAATAATCTGTGACATTTTCATATAAATAAATGTCCATTTTGCTCCTCTCTAAAGCCGGATAATACATGCCAACAGTGATCCAACCTCTACCCAGTTCATAAATCTTCTGTCTGTTCTAAACAGCCGGTGTCTGGTAGCTCTTTCCTGGGGAAAAATCCTCTGCCGCACAGGAAGTGATGTGTTTTACGTTTCCCGTTTGTTTGGAACAAACAGAAGAAGAAGAAGAACTGGGTAGTTAGCATGAGCAGCGATAGCCACCATGACTGAACAGACAGAGAGAAGAGAAACTCAAACTGCATCAACAGAAAACCCAAGCTCCGCCCACACTGTTTGATTGACAGGTGATCTGTGGGAAGTGCAGTGCAGAAACACCACAGTGAGGCTGAGCAACAAAGATGGAGACTAAATATAAAAAAATTCAGATTTCGTGAATTACTAGTTTAACTCCTGACATTCCCTATAGTTTCCTTCACTTTATTCATCAATAATCCAGACAGACATGAAGGAAAGTGACCAGTGACAGATGACCATGGCTCCCAGCAGCAGAAGGTAGAGAGAGGAGGACTGATTAATTGATTGATTAATTGATTGATTGATTTTATTTGATGAAATGAATCTTAAAGAAGCACAGAAGTACAGAGACAAGTCTACCTACTTCCATTGTGGTACTACACAGGAGGGTAAACAGGGCGATGTGGGTAGAACCGAGGCGACAGTCCCCCCCCCCCCCCCCCACACACACACACACACACACCCTCTCCACCCCCACCCCCCACCCCACCCCCCCCACCCCCCTTCCTGGATCCTGCCAGCACTCTTCAACACATCTGATATCTGATTGGACCAGGGAGCCGGTGAAGAGCCACAGGATCCTTCATGTCAGATCAGAGGCTTCTCACACTGGATCCAGCAGTCCCAGCTCTGCATGGAGAGGCGTGATGGAAAAACATCCACTGAGAAACACGCACTCATGGTTCTCAACCTGGGGGTCGGGACCTCCCAGGGGGGCCACGGTGAGGGGGATTTTTTCAGGCAGGTGGGGAGAGGTGGGTCGCAAGATGATTTATGGAATTTGGAAAAAGATACTGCTGATATACGAATCTTTTCTTTAACCTTTATTTATGCAGGAAATATCGAGCATGTTTGCCCTTTTCCAGCTTCATTTCCACACAGTATCTGCCCAGTGAAACCACAGTCTGCCACTGTTCTCCCCTGCAGCAGCTGGGGGTTCGCTGCCTTGCTCAGGGGCACAGCAGCAGCAGCAGCAGCAGCAGCAGCAGCAGCAGCAGCAGCAGCAGCAGCAGCAGCAGCAGCAGCAGCAGCAGTGGTTGTTGTTGAATTGAGGGAAAAGCGTTGCTGCTTCACTTCCTCCACCCACACTTTCCCTGCCAGTCCGGGGATTTAAATCGTCAACCTTCTGCTCACAAGCCGCCCACACATGTATAAATACTGCACACAGTATACAAACGTATTGTCACGTCTTTAAAATGCTCTTTTCTCGTGAAATACTGAATACTTACAGACTGTATGCTCCTTCTAGTAATGAATCCACTAAATTGGCCAGAAAAGCAAAATAAATAAATCTTCATTTGGTTCAAAATTTAAAATTCGGAACATTTAAGCCTGCGAGTAGGCATCGTTTTTAGATTACTGTTGTGTTTTACCCACAGAAAACACTTAATTCATGTCTTCTTGTGACATTAATTTCGCTTTTAGTTCAATTTATTCCACATATAAATTATAAAACAAAGAACAATGAAGAAGATGAAAAAGCCCTTATGGTGCAGAAGAGCTAAAGAGACTCTAAAGGGTTTATTAAAACATTTAAACCTCAAAAGAATAGAAAACCACATGGCAAACAAGGAAAATTTCATATTTTTTACATCCACTGTTGGAATATTAATGCTCCACTGATTAAAATTGTGAACTTTATGCATTCTGGTAATCTGTATAATATAATAAATACAGATTGCCAAATTTTATTGCCAATAAAAGTAAAACTCAAGTTAATATGGCTCATTTAAATATATATATATATATTTCTCATGGTGTTTCTTTGACAAATGAATGAGATTTTGGCCTTGCAGAATGTTTCAGCTTTTAGAGCCAAACACTGAGAATCTAAATCAGAAAATATCTCCAAAATCTGGAGAAAACTCCCTTGTGTTTCTCTCCGTCTCAGTCTTCATATATTCTGTTTCAGCTGTCTGAATTCCTTCATTCATTCCCTTTCTGCAGAAGATTGCGCTTTTAATTTTTCTTGAGTAATTTTTTGAAGCAGTTGTCCCCGAAGATGCTCTCCTTCCTCCTGCTGCATGCAGGAGAAACAACAGGAGGGGAAAGCAGGTTTATTTAGTAAAGGAATAAAGTCTCCTGGACGGCAGGTTTGGGATCTGCAGCGTGTGGAAACACGGCCGTCTGAGCCGCCCGCCGGGGACAAAGGCCTGGCTTAGTTTAATGCTGCTCTGTCTAAACACTTGTAGCTGGACGGCCTGAAGGCACAGACGGGGGAAAAAAAGTAGAGCAAGAAAGCAAACCGGGGCTCGGAGGCGAACTCTGGTATTTACAGATAAGAGGCAAACTGGCTTGAATGGAGAGCCGGGAAATCAAACACTCTGAATGAGCTGAGAGACAAAAGGCCGGCGACCTCCCAGACCTCCAGTGATGAAACTGTCAAAGCCACCACTGGGGGGGGGGGGGGGGGGGGGAGGGGGTGGGGGGGGTAATGAGAAAGGGGGGAGCGGCTAGCTTGTTTGTTTGCCCATTAGCCGAGCGGCTGGGTGTTTGCCAAAGGTTGCAGCGCTCCACCCCGCTCCTCTGCGGCCCGGCCGGTCTGCGTGGAGCTTAGTTCCAGTCCAGGAAGCATGGCGAGCGCTCCTTTAGCCGAGCGTGGGACGGACCCAAGCGGCGGTTCTCAACCTGGGGATCAGGACCCTCCAAGCGGTCATTGCAAAAAATATGTATATTTCCAATGGACAAATTTATTAGCGTGTTTTTTAATGTTTTTTATCAATGACTTTTTCTTGTTAAATATCAATTTATGCAACTTCTAGACTTCCTCCGATATCCAAAATGCTTTCACCAACACTGAAAACCAGTTCTCATCAGTACTCATTCAGCTGCTGCCTTCATCATTTTGGGAAATTCGGACCTATATATGTTTCTGATATCAGTTCAGAACAGTTTCCAAAGCTGATTTCAAACGACTTTTTACCATGCCATAACATCATATTGTGAAACTTTTGTGCTTGTTTGCGTTGATGCTGAACCTGACCACCTCCTTCACTCCACTGCCCATTAAATCTTTACTAGGTAACCGAGTAAATTGGGCTGAGAAGAGAAAATAAATAAAAGCCAAAGTCCACAACTCTGTGTGTACGTCCTGCAGCATGTTGCAGGGTTTGCTTCTTTTGGGAGTAACAAGCCAAAACAGTTGTCAGCCGCTGCTCTTAACTAACACACTCTGGTCTAATGCAGCAGAGTGTATCAGCGTTCTGTCTCATTTACGGAGAACGTGTCATGCAGTCTTGTTCCCTGATTAAAGTTTAAGAGTCTTGCCTGAAGGTTTGAAGCCACTGATTGAACCAGCTCATGCCTGAGGAGCGTGCTGCAGCTGTGAGCGAGGGGAAAACCTTTACGTTCCTTTAAAGGTTAATGAGTGAAAAAAGTGGAGTTAAGCAGACAGGAAGGTTCTGTGTTCAGCCTCAGACTGATTATAAGGTCGGTGTTTCCAGGTCAGCATGTTCCTAACGGCCAAGAGCTGACCTGAGAGTGACTTTACCACCAAGGAAGACACTTCTTTACACGTTAAGAATCAATGCAATCACCTCCAAGTCTGTTGCACTCAATAATGTTGGACACCGCAGAATCAACACAGTCACACACAGTTTTGTGAAACGAGCACAAACTCTGACATGCAAATGACACAGGTTGTTATGGGCAACAATAATGTTTCAGATTACGTTCCTTCACTACTCAAGGATTATGTAACAATACCAGGAATCACCTGTCCACCATGTGAAAGGGTTAGCTAATAGTCAAGTTTAGGGATAACACTTTATAATAAGGGCACATTGATTAAGGGTTAGTTAATTCTTAATAAGCATTAACTAACCCTTAATCAACAGTTAACTAATGTGTCTGGTAATAACTTACCAGTGGTGTTCATGTTAACTAAGGTATTCATTTATACATTATTTAATAGTTTATAAAGATGACTATTAAATAATGTATAAATTAATATCTTAGTGTCTTAACTGTTAGTTAACTGTTAATTAATGTACCCTTATTGTAAAGTGTTACCTGTTTAGGTAAGTTAAACAACTTTAGTTAAGGTTTAGTTAACTTACTGAAAATGAAAACCTCCCTCCCAGTAGAAAAGTTGTCATTTTTACACATAAGAATCAATGCAGTCGCCTCCATGTCTCCATGTTGCACACAGTAATGCTGGATGTCGTAGAATCAACTCAGTCTAACAAAATTTAGTGAAATGAAAATTAAAAATTTCGTGAAACTCTGAAATCCAGATTGTTGTGGGCAACAATAACGTGAAGATTATGTTTCTCTACCATGAAGGGATAATGTGATATCCACTGCGCTACTTCAGTGTCAAAACTACTTCCTTTTTCCAGTCCGGTCTCCTCCATGTCGTCCCTTCCTGGCGGGGAAACGTTTCTCTCTCACTTTTCCTGCACGGAGCTCGTTATTTGCGACTTATTTAAGACATCGTGCTCATTTCACAAAATTTCATGCAAATCAGGCTAACACAGGATTCAAACCTGTAGCATCTGGAGCTCGCTTTCAACTTTTCTGTTTGCCAACTTAAGAATAAAACACAACTTTTTTTTCCCCGCACTATGAAGTAAGTATGTAGTATGAAGTATGAAGTAAGCAAGTATGAAGTACTAAGTTTCTCCCTCGAACAGAACAAACGGAGAACTGCAGCTCTGCCTCAAAAGTCTGGAGGAATTCGAGATGCAAGAAGCAGTTTAGCTTTAAAAGCGTCTTGAAAAGAGCAGCGACTGTCGGCACTTCACAGCCCCGGGCCGCTTAATAATTCAGATGTGGGAGAGAGCCACAAATGGCGAATGTCCTCGAATGATCTATTTTTGTGTCCCGTCCCGGGGCGGGGGGCACTCACTTCGTTATGTCCCGAACTAAAACTGAGGGCCACCGAGCTTTCAACAGTTCATTCAGACTCAGAGAAACCAGGATTCGGGATATTTAGATCGAACAAATGAGGCTTCCCGCTGAGCCGAGTCGGGAGAAAAGTTCAGTTTTTTGGGGTTTGTTTCTTTGACTTGACTGGAGCAGCAGCGGTGGGCGGAGAGTCGGCACAGCTTGTCCCGGCCTGAACTTCACTTTGTGCTCGAAGCTGCTTTTTGATGTTGATGCTGAAGTACCAAAACAACTTCCAGCTGAGTAGAAATGATGGAGTTTCATGGCATTGAAATGACACAATGCAGGTATTTAGTTCATTGGGTCTCAATCTGGGGGCCGAGACCCCCTTAGGGCTCACAAAATGCTGTTGGAGGGGGGTCCAAAGATGATTTATAGAATTCGAAATAATAGTTTTCTAAAGTACAAATCTAGTATAACTCTTCATCCTAAATGCCTTTTTTCTTGTCATATACTGGATAGTTGCAGCCCTGATGTTTCTGGAAATAATTAATGACTTCAAGTGATAATCTGTGATATTTTCATATAAACAAGTGTGTGTCTGTGTCAATAAATCAACCGATATCCAGTTCATGAAAGCTTTTCCATTTCTTGCTCTAAACCTCTGGTGTCTGGTAGCTCTTTCCTGGAAAAAAAAAAAAAAATCCTCTGCCATAGAAGAAGTGATGCGTTTACTTTTCAGAAAACAGAATTTTGGCACAACACCAGGTGATCTCTGGGAAGTGCGGTGCAAAAAAAAAAAAAACACCACAGCAATCATCGCTTCTCTCAAATAAAAAGAAAGATACAAGGATCTCGCAGATTTCCACTTTAAGATAAGCCTGAAAAGGTAAAATAAAATCATCGGTTGGTGTCAAAGTTCAGCATTTTTCAACTGAAAAGGTTAGGAACCGACTGATCCAAGTTGTCAAAGTCAGAAGTGTATATCCAGGAGTCTGCAGTCGTCATCCGCTCCCTTGCTGACTCCAGGTGATTCTACCTGTCTGGACTCACTGATCAGACTGAGCGGGGAAAACGCTGACTGCGGTCTCACAGGACCGGGGGTGAAGCTCGGTCGCTGCTGTCTGCTTCTCCTCAGACACTTTTCTCTCTGGACTTTGTTTTTGTCCCTCACTGTCCTTCCTCATTTCATGTCCTTTAGTTGTTGTTTTTTTTTTATTCCTCTCTCTTTTCTGTTTTCCTGTTTCCCCCTCACCGCTTTCTCCCAGCGTCTCTACTTAGCCATGTCCTCCTTTTCTGCATTTTTTCTGATTCCTCCTTTCCGCTCCCTCCCTCCCTCCCACAGCCTTGAAGTGTGCCTTGCGGCGCATGTCTTATCCCTCTGGGGGGGGGGAGAGAACGAGGTCTGATCTGCCTTTTCCTCTGATCACATGGGCGGCATCGAGCCACGGGAAGGGCCGCGGCGTTGAACAACCAAGTCGGCGGCGACCGGGTCGTCACAGGGGAATCATCAGAAGAGCTTTAGCGCTAATCCGGCGAGGGGCCGTGGAAAAGGCAGTTTCCTCTAATATGCATATTCTGTCCAACAGCCGTCAGAGCCTATTAGCGCTTTTAATGTCATACTCCAGCGCCAAAACCCCGCTGGGCACGGTGTCGATGGATATGAATCCCGGTGCTGAGGATGTTTCCCTCGGCGTACGGGTGAGACGGCGATGCGCTCTTTTGAACGAGCTTTACTACTATATTCGCCTTTCAATCTGGTTTTCATGTGAGTTTTGAGCTGAAGTTTTTCCCTGTCGTCATCAAGCCCGAGCCGCACGGCGTGTCGGGCAACAACAGCAGCAGTCACAGTTACTGCTGAGATTGTTTTTCCGCGGCTGGAATTTACAGCCTGTAAAACCACTCAGGATATTTCCCTGAGAGAGAGAGAGATCACCTTGGTGCGCCGCAATCATCTGAACCTGTAATGCCTTCAAGTTGCTGCAAATTATGTGTGGAGTTTTATACAAGGAACCAACGGCTCAAAGGTGCTGAGATGAAGCTGGTCAGGCGTTATGTTATTAATTTTACCCTTAACAACATGATTTTTCATTGCAACTTTGATTCGCTGATGAAAACCGGCATGGTACAAACAAAAAAATGGAGCAAAAGAACATTTGGTTTTGTTTGCGCTCATACAGTCATAAAAAGAAGAAATAAATCCAACACATGCAAACCACGGGTGAATTTTGAAGCCAATCCTGAAGTTTAGCTGTTTCTCTAACATCCGCTAGAGTCCGGCTCCAAAAAGACTCCAAACCGCCAAAGTCCATGAAGCCAATGGACCACCACCAACTTCTGATAAATATATAAAGTCAATACATTTTTTCCACAAGAGGTTTTGGTCTCAGTAGCTAATTTCACTTCTTATAATGTGTGTCCTTATGGCAATTTTCAAAATAATTGCGTCATTAACAGGATACAACGAATATAAAACGGGGCTGTTTTCCTAGTGATCGACAGGTCGGACCAATAGAAGACGGAGCTGCGGCTCTGCAGACGACCCAAACTCCGTCCTTCTTTGTCTGCTCCGGCTCCAAAAAAATGTCAACATGGCGGCGACCGTAGACACAATCTCCAGGCTTCAAAACGGCCCTTCAGAAGCCAGCGGGTGACATCACACTCACAATACGTCCATCTGTTTTTACAGTCTGTGATCTCAACACCCACGCCTCTGCCACTGAAAGATGCAGCAGCAACAAATGTGTAAATCTGTAAATGAACGAACCGATCCTGATGGAGGGATCTGGATCGGTACCGACAGACACCGTGACACCGGGCCTCAGCCTCAGCTCCGGTGCACCTCAGGTAAACTCTTTTGTTAAATCCTCTCGGTGTTTCCCGTCCGGCCCTCTGTCCCCGACGCTGCTGCTGTTCTCTAAGATGCCCCACATTTTGATCACTACAGGGATTTGTGATTTGTGACTTGCAATGCCAGGAATTCGAGCCTTGAGGCACGGGGGGGGGGGGGGGGGGGATATATTTGGACATGGTGCTGCATGTTGCCGTGCCGCTGCTGTCCGTCACTCCGGGCTGTGTGACGTGTTTCAGGTCGGATGTGTAGATCTGCCCGGGCGAACGCAGCGTACGTTTCCCACGACTAGAGCCGGGCGATATATATCATACAATATCGATATCGTGATAAGAGACTAGATATCACGTGGGATTTTGGTTATCGTAATATTGTGAAATAACTTATATCTTTACGACTGAGTTACAGTAAAGTGATACAACTTATCAGCCTGTTCTGGATGAATGAACAATGATTGGCTTCACCTGCTCATCATATCCACATTATTTGTTACTGATAATCAGTAATAAGTAATGTGGATATGATGAGCAGGTAAAGCCAATAATAACCCTAACCCTACTGATTACTAATGATCTTCACGCATTTTCTAAATGTTCTTGTATGTAAATATCTTATGAAAGCACAGTTATTAGCGACAGGCATTTGTTTTTATTACTTGCTATTTGCAGTATGGTTTGTGTACAACATGTCACTTCATTAGAGGTTAGTAGGAATTTTACTTCATTAGAGGTTATGGATTAAATTTGTTGTACTAATGTCAAATTTCTATTGTTTTTTTCGCTGTCATGTGGTATGTTTTTTGTGTATTGTTTTGTTTTGTATTTTTGTATACCATCGAGGAACACGCCCCTGTCACATGACCGTTTTCCGGAAGAAAACAAACGACATCAGCCTTGACTGCCAGCGGTTAATTCAACATGGAAAACGAATTACAGGCGTTGCTGACCTTGTTGTCTGTGCTAGCAGCTGTTGTGCGGTTGTGTACTTCTCGCCATTGCTGTTCTTCCTCCGTAGTATTTTCTGCAACTAAGCAACCAACCGCAGAGTAGACAACCTGCTTCCTGTTTACACCGGCCGAACCCGATCCCTCAAGACCTCGGAGGCTTGTCGGTCCGGACTCGGCCGGGGAGCGGTCGGTCCGATCGATGGAAGCCGCTCCAGCCGTGGGAGAACTCCAGCAGCCGCTCACTCCTCTGTGGGGAGATGGACGGGTTTGCTCATCTCTCTCTCTCTCTCTCTCTGTCTCTCACTCTTTTGCCTCCATCTCATCTCACAACATGTAAAGGCAACTAGGCATCGGCCAATATGGATTTTTTTTTTTTTTCAAGGCCGATGAAAATATTTTCGTATTGAAGCTGCGGAGACGTGTTGTTTTTGTGCCGATATTCAACAAGGATTCAAGGTTTACCCCCCAAATTTTATTCCTGGCAGGGTGGAAACAGCATTTATACTATCAAGTGACACTAAATCTCTCCATTAAAACTCATATTAAAGAAGTGGTTTTAGGTAGTTAGCAGCTTCTCAAAAGAAAATAACGAAAAGAAAATTGTATTCCAGGTATTACAGACTATCTATGGCTGTTGTCAGGGAGGAACCTCCATCCATATTGATGCTGGACGTCATGACTGGCCGATATTCAATATTCATAAAATGCCAATATCAGCCTGATATATTTGTCTAACCCAAAAAGCGACTGATTCTTTGTCCGGAGTATCTACACAGGTTGGAAAGTGTATGGAAAAAGAATTTGGTCATTTCCAGGTCTTGAAAAGTTTGGAAATTGCACAAAAAAGTTTGGAAAAGTATGGAAAAATACTGTTTTACTGTCCAAATATACATAAAACTACATATTTTCTGTGGTTTTAGACCCCAAATCATCCGACACACATCGCTGTGAAGAATAATCTTCATCTACAGAGCCGGTAGGGTGACGTAAATCACACCGAACGCCAAAATCTTCAAATCAAATCGAGACGAATGAAGGAATGGAAAAAAAGTCCGGAGCTTTGAAACTGAACCTGTGCAGGAAGCCCGTTTGTTCTGCTTTGATTGTTTTCCCTGCAAAAAAAAGAAACCACGACCAGAGACCTGAACGAGTCCTGAGGGCTTCCATTGTGACTTACACTTTAATCTGTGTGTGTTTTTTTTTTCTTATGTGTTTCCACCTCCCGACCACTCCAGGTGTTGGAGGAGGGAGGGGGGGGAGGGGGGGTGGAGGTCTTCACTTTGAACTCCAGGAGGGCCCCTTCCCTTCCCCGACTATGTTCGAACACGCCGGGGCCTCCCACCTGTCTCCCCCTGCCTTCCTCCCTCCACTTCCCACAACCCCCCCCCCCCTCTCTCTCTCTCTCTCTCTCTCTCTCTCTTCCTCTCTCTCTCTCCTCCACCACTCCCCACCTTCACCTGAAACACCGCCTGAACCGTTCCTCTCTTTAACTTCCCCTGCTCCACCGATTATCCCACCCTGATGCGGGCCTTCAAAGCAAAAAAGGGGGGGGAAACGTAATGATGGCGGCTCTGTTCCCGTGCGTTTACAGCAGCATGTGTGTGTGTGTGTGTGTGTGTGTGTGTGTGTGTGTTAGCGCTCACTGTTCTGAGCTTTACTGTAATTACGCTGATAACACGGCAGCACCGGAGCAGGAATTTGTCATTATTCGCCTCCGAAGCTGCCTGGGAACCGCATGCTCTTCCCCCGAGAACCGTCTTCAAGGCTTTTAGGAGCGATTACCAGTTGTTCCCCGAGACAGAAGTGGTGTTTTTCTAGTGGTTTTTAGCATAGCAGCGCAATTCATTACCTTTTTACTAGGGTTCGACCGATACGGGGGGGGGGTTTGAAGGCCGATACTGATACTTTTTAGGCTGAAGTCGCTGATAGTGCCGACCGTGCCGCTATTCAGTATCTTTAAATGTGACCATTTACATGTCAAAAAAATTCCAAGTCTCCAGTGTTTCCCCCGCTGACTTTGATTCTTGTCAGGGTGGAAAAGCCTCTGAAACCATCATCGGACACTAAAACTCTCCACTGAAACACAGACTAATATCTTTTATTCTCAGCTTTTAGTGTCAGCAGCTCTTTAAGGCAGAGAGACCCACCACACCTATTCAATGGTAGGGAAACTCTGGGAGACATTACTGCCTTTAAAATGAAGAATTAAATTACAAAAACGCATTTCGGCATCAAGCCTTCGTCAGCAAGTCAGAAGAGTTTGACTTCCTGACGAGGGCTTGATGCCAAAGTTTGTTTTTAAAGTCTAATATGACCATGCCATGACAATAAAGGCATTTTAATTGGTTTAAAGAGAGTGCCTTGGAGTGTTTTTTTTTTTTTTGTGTCAACATGTATCCCTATCCAAAGAGCACCTCAAACAACAAGCTACCTAAACAATTTTTACAAAAACACATAATTGAACAGCTAAATTAATTAATAAAACGTGTTAAGAAAATAAAATGCCATTGCAGGTTTTTCCAGACAGTTTTTCTGTAGCTGTGGTCAGGAGGAACCTCCATTATATCAGAGTTGGATGACATAACTGGCCAATTTACGATATATTCAATAAAAGCCCAATATCAGCAAACCGATATATCAATCTAACTCTATCTTTTGACAGCTGTGAAGTCGATTTCAAAGTAGCAAATGCAAATTCAACCAGAGTTTCAAATCACAGCCCCCGTGTGGAGAAACAACACAAGGCTTCATCTCGTCTGCCGTCGCCTCGAGCCGAAACCCCACGACTGTAAACGCTAAAAACGAGCAGCGAGGGCGAGAGACGTGAAGAAGAAGAAGAAGAAGAAGAAGAAGACGCAGCATCAGGTTCTGAAGAACATAAAACAACAGACACAAAAAAAAGACAGACATCTTAAAAGCGAAGCCCTGGGTGTCAGCGGGAACAGAGATCATCACGGCAGACTCGCAATCTCTAAGTTTTAAGCAGAGCGTAACCCTTCTGCCCTTCTGAGTCGCGGCTCTCCTCCTCTTCATCACACTCTCTCGTCGCCATTATCATCCGCAAAGTCAGCGGCTGCCATGCATTATTGATGAGCCACATCTCCTCCGCTACATCTCAGACAACAGAGGATGTGCAGCAATCCCCCTCCATTGATAATCCGCACGCCTTTTACCTCCTATCTCACACACACACACCTCATGACTTCAGACCTTCAGACGTACTAACTTGGTAATGTCCCCCCCCCCCGTGAATAATACATGAGCAAATACCCATCAGGCTTTGCAAACAGACTCAACATCCTTAATTCCGTGGGCGGGTTTGGGATGATCCGAGTGAAAACTTTAACCGGTGATATTAGAGCGGGTAAAATGAGATGAGAAGAAGAAGAGGAGGGAGGGGGGGGTTTGTACCTACCGCATACAGCGATCCCTGGTAGACGCAAGCTCCTGGGATGATGAAGAGATGGGGGAGGAGGAGGGGAAGGGGGGAGGTGGAGAGAGAGAGAAAAAGGAAGGGGCGAGTCATTAGCATCAGCAAGTCCAGTCATGATCACACGTTTGTATTGACATGTTATGAAACCGTTATTTTGAAACCGGGATTATGCAAATCTCGGGTCAAGCTGCAGATCAGACTCGTGCATGATGGGAAATCGATTCCCTTTCCTGCTGTCAAGCTCGATTCGTCTGTCTGCCCCCGCCGAGACGGATTCCTGCGTTTGGCGAAATAAAATGACTCCTGATGATTCCTGACTGGGGGGGGGGGGGGATAATCCAGGGACCGAATCTTCAAAACCGCCCTGACTCAAAGCTGACCATGAAAGCATTACACTTTAAAGGAATTCAGATTTCCCTTTCGGTTTATATGCATATAATGATCAAAGATGTTTAATGAAGACTTTGTTAAAATTTGATTTTGTTTGAGCGGTTAAAATTAAAGTTGTTGCATTTTTAAAAATCCACTCTTTTAATCCCAAACAGTTTCAGACTCACAGCAACTCCAGTAAACACATCACAGCTGGACTTGGTCCTGATTGGCTCCCTCGCTGCAGAATGACTGAAACACGATTACTGAATTAGAGGAGCTGCCGCTGTCGGCCAATCAGGGCCCAGTATTGTAACGACTTAAGTCTTCACATTGATTCAGTTTAACTAATTCAAGTCAACTTTTAATTACATATTCATTGTCATTCATTTGATTAATTTGCATTCACTTTCAAAGCATCATGAAGAACATTCTTACTCTTCTTCATTCTTATTCTTATCCTGAGGCTTTCTATATGTGAAAACAAAGTCATGAAAACTGAATAATATGGCACCTTTAAATGTAAATGACAGGGTGCTGATGATTATCTCGGCTCAATTTGGAGGCTAAATGTTAAGAAAACAGACTGAGACTGACGGGCAGACGCCTCGGCAGAGCCTGAGGTCGGATTCTCACAAAAGAGGGCTGGAGAAATCTGATAGGCCTCTGGGGAAAGTGTACGAATAGCTAAACAGATTTACTATAATGGCTCAAATGGGAATACAAGAGTACAGTTACAGTTGTGCTAATATACAAGATGCCTGAGAGCGAGTCTGTTTATGCCACTGCTTCATATTGGAGCAACTGAACTCTGAGTCCTGCTGTCGTCTCTTTCTCTCTTCGTACAGGAGAGAGAGAGAGTCGGGTCAAACTGCATAACAGAAGCTGGGGGTTTAATCGGTTTAGGGCGATTCTACCAAAATGGTACAATTCAAATTGCAGCCTCCCCCCTAAGAAAATGATTTATTCTGATATTTATTAAGATCATGTTAGAGTCTCTCTAAGTCCAAGGCATTATTACCTCCTCCAAGGAGGTTATGTATTCGGTGCCGTTTGTTTGTTTGTCTGTTTGTCAGCAGGATTACGGAAAAACTACTGGCCTGATTTTCGTGAAACTTCGTGGAAGGGTGTAGCATGGGCCAAGGAAGAATCCATTAAATTTTGGAGCGGATCCGTATATTGGTTGCGCTTGCACATTTGCATATCATAGAAGACTGGACTATTGGCCTTGGCGGAGGTCTGCGCTCTCCGAGTTCTAGTTTGAGATAGTAAAGAGTAAAATATATACAAAATCAGCATTTAGAAAATACTTTAAACGATCAAACACCTAAATTTCAGTTGATAAGTGATTAAATGTGCATGTAATTTCATCAAATCTTACCGCAAGAAAGATTTAATTTAAAATTTAACAGGTGAATGTATTTTTTTATTTCAAGAGGAAAGGAAATCCAGAAAATTCAGAAAATATAATTTGAAATTTGACCGTACGTTTAGTAGATATGTGAGCCACAGATATGGTGTAACATATGTACGGTCAAATATTGGGGAGAATAGAATACAAATTTCAACTTTTTTCCGACTTTCCAACTTTTTTTCCCCAATTTGAACCATTTCAGTAGAATCACCCTTCATGCTGCCTTGCTCAGTCTTCACACCTCACAGAATCTGACTCAAGACTTTTTTCCAAATTGTTAAAAAAAGTCCTCTCCTCATTTCAGCAAACATCCAGTCCAACAAGCAGCACTTCTGTCAATACAACGTAAAACTTTTACAACTATTTCACTCTGCTTGCCAATGCCCCCCCGCACCACACTGCCTTTTTGGTGGGAGAAGGTGAAGGAGTAACTCACAAACCAGTTTTAAAAGTTTGAATGTTATTGAAGTTAGTGCTGCCGGGTGGACTGGAAGTAAACCGAGATGAGGAGAGGATGCTAATGACTGGGAAAAGGTCTGAAGTCGTGTTTTACAGGATCTCTGCCAGCGAGCAAGGCAACTTTAAACCGACTGACTTCAACATGCAGCTTGACTTTCTCTCCCATACAGTGAGAGAAAGGGGGGAGACATACAACTTTAATTTCAATGTCCCTGAGTTTGAGTTTGATATCACAAATGAAGTAAAATCTTGATTGGATCAGTTCAGTAATAGGTGCAGAACGAACCTGCTTTATTCCTGTACCTGACAAAGTTTTCCTGACATATTTACATGCATGCAAGCTGCAGGCTGCAAGAGATTCAAAGATTTTTAGATATTTGAGAAATATAAAGTTAAAGTTAAACTGGACGTGTCGGATTGAGACTGTCGACAACAAGTTTTAAATTCCTTATAGTCTACTAAGCAGAGCAGACCTAATTTTGACCCAGTTGTGGCTGTAAGCATCTGTGCAATTACAGATGGAGCAGAATTGTCCTTCACCGAACCAGATTACAGGCTCACCTAGGGATTATTGCTGGTTGGTGAATAATGACATCCCGAAAACTCAATTTAATAGTCAGAGCCTCACTGTTGAGTGAGGTACATGATGAACTTATTTCAGCCTCGCTGTTCTTTCAATCAGTAAGTCCCAAGCAAAAATTGCAATTTTATGTCAATTCCTAGAAGTTAACACAGTGAGAGAATGTAGAAGTCTGACTATTCTGATCATAGGTGTTACTTTCCCCACTTCTGTCCCCTTAACTACAGCATAAACAGTTAGATAAGTCTCTACTAAACCTTTTCTAACAACAAAAATCCTCTCAGATGGATGATCCTCAGACAAAATCCAGTCAGATGTGGATCAATTTGGGGATCCTTGCTTTAAATCTTACCACTTCTCCTTTTAGGCAAATCCTGCAAACTCTATAGCTGGAATCACGCACATTTCTCACTTAAAGTCACTTCTGGACACTGGTCAGTTTTCTTTGCTCGTAACTCTAGGAAACAGTAACCCACATCAGTGGTTCTCAAAGTGGGGTCCAGGGTCCTCCAGGAGTCCCGCAGAGGGTTCCATGAGGTCCTCAGCAACATGAGGAATAGTTTGATTCCACTATATAACTTAGTTCAGTGGAAATTATCCCAATTAGAGAATGCATAAGACTATTTTACTCTCAGGTTTCACTCTCACCACTTCTCTCTCTCTCTGTGTTCAGTGTAGAGTTTTACATTTCAATTCTAAATCAGTTCTCATATGGGTTCCTGGGACTAAATCTGATCAAAGGGGGGTCCGTGGCCCCGATGTGAGTCTATCTGGGGGTCCAGGACATGAAACCGTTTGAGAGCCACTGACCTACATAACAACCTGAACAACTGGTTTGTTTAAGAGACCAAAAATACCAACCATGTATCCCACGGGGGACGGTGAGGATCCCGGCCAGAGCGCCGACAAATATCCACCACCCGCCCATGGTGACAGGCAGCAGAGGCTTTAAATCCAACAGAAGGAAAACGCGGTGTGTCTCTCTAGCTCAAATCAAAGCAGTTCTCACATCGCATTATTGATTTCCCGATGTGCCAAAAAAAAACACAATAAACAACCAGGGGAACGTCCGGGGTGTTTGATGAAAATGACGCGCAGGAGAGCGGACTGGGCGGCGGGAGCGCACCGGCTCCGACGCGTTGCGCTCCGGCAGGAATGCGGTCCAGAAAAATCCCCCCAAAAAAAGTGTCCCGTTCTCCGCGCTGACGGGCACCAAAACTCTTCCAGGAGCAGACGCAAGGTGGTTTTCTCCTCTCTCTCTCTCTCTCTCTCTCTCTCTCTCTTTCTCTCTCTCCAGCCCCCGGACGGCGGATTTAACAGCCGTAAAGCATGACGACAAGAGGAAACCGTGTAATTACAGTCCAACTTCAGAGCGCTCCCGGAGTTCAACGCTGCGGTGTTTGAAGTGACTTCTGGCGGCGCGGTCTTGTTCCTCCCCAAGCCCCACTTCTTCGTCTTCTTCTTCTCCGTCTCCAGGAGGACGTCCCACCTCTCCACCCCCCTCCCCTCCCCTCCCTCCCCCTCATCCCTGCCCGGCTCCCACCTCACTCTCCGGGTGTGTGAATCCCCGGTTATCTATAATTATCTGAGATGATGAGGACACTGTTCCTGAGGGATTAAAACATTAGGAGTGAATTATAGTTTTGGGGAGAAGAGATTGGTGGTGAATGTCAAGGAGGAGAGGATTGAAATATGTTGGAAGCAGCGGTTCAAACACACTTACAGCTGGAAATGTGTGTTTTTGCCAACAGGGAAACACACTTCTGCTCACAAAAATAGATAAAATGGGTTATTCCTATAGAGGCTTACCGTGTGTCTCTGCTGCTTTATTTTATTTCTATCTCCTATGATACTGCTATAGTATTCCTATAGGCCTACTATTCATATATATAGGGACTTTAAGATCAATAGTGAGTTATGCTATCTATTTTTTCCCTCCACAATCTCTCTATAATATTCCTATAGTATTCCTATAGGGACTTATAGTATTTCTTGAGGTCAATAGTAAATTTATAGTTACCTTATTATACTTTCTTTGGTATTTTTTCCTATGAATAATCCTAATCCTAATATTCCTTATAGTGCTAAGAGTTTATAGTGTCTGTTGTGCTCAATAGTGAATTTATAGAGATGTTACCACAGTTTTTATCCCCTATGATAACACTATAACATCTCTATAATATTCCTATGGTATTCCTATAGCCTATGTGTCTTAGTTCTATATGTGTAAAGATCTTATAATGTGTCTGTTGTAGTGACTTTATAGTGACTTTATCACACTTTATAGTATTTTTATCCCCTATGATGGCACTATAATATTCCTATAGTGTGTCTGTGGTAATCAATAGTGACTTTATCATACTTAATGGTATTTTTATTGCCTATGGTATCACTTTAATATTCTTATGATATTCTTATAATATCCCTATAGGGACTTGTTGCGTGACCTATGGCACTCAATAGTGAGTTTATTGTAGGCTACTTTATGGCATTTCTACATTTTCTATGGTATCCCTATAATATTGCTATAATATTCCTATAAGGACTGTGTCTGTTGCAGTCAATAGTGAGTTTCTAGTGACTTTATTGTATGGTATTTTTAGTATGATAGCTTACATTTTATTTCTATCTCCTATAGTATCACTATAATATTCATGTAGGGACTTTGTGGCTCTCAGTAGTGAGTTTATAGTGACCTTATCATACTTTATGGTATTTTTATCTCCTGTAGTATTACTATAGGATTTCCAGGGGATCATATTTTATCAATAGTAGCTGCATGATATGTGAAGCTCTGATATATATAGTCTCCCTCTATATAGGACTACTATAGCTCTTTATATATAGCTCTTTTTCTGATTGTCATGTTAAATGAATAGGAGTGCAGCGGCTGAGATTCCTCAGTGTCACATGGCAGCAACCTGATCTCCACTCAGCCCTTTTGTCCTCTGCCAGAAACAGGGATCAGAAACAGTTTTGCCTTTGAACAAGCTGCCCACAAAGCTTTCTGCTGGAAACACTCCTGACCGGTGACACAGCGCCCAATAAAACTGTGGCTGGACTGACCTCTGACCTCCGTCTGTGATTATCATGAGGTATCAGGGCATCAGGTTATGCTTTTCCCCTTTAACCTACAGCAATTTAATGCCAAGTTCTTATGGAGTGAACCATGAATATCAGTCATAAATATTTATTTCAGCCTAAAAAGGAGAGTAAACTCTATTATGCAAATAAGAAAGTGGGTTCATCCCTGGTTACAGCCTTAGACAGGGACTCTAAAAACTTCTTGATGTCAGTAATAATAGTAAGAATAACAATAATCTGATACTTTATTAATCCCCAGTGGGAAATTCCCCAGTCAGTTGAGAGACATCAGGAGGTTTTTATAAGTATAATGTAAAGTGATACTTAATCCAAATTCCCCATTCTGTCCTAAGGAAGCCCATCAGACAGGAGTTTTTCTGTTAGATGTAACATAACACACAGTTACAACTGTCTTTACTGAAGGTGGGTGTTAACCACAGTGAGAGGAGTGAAGAATACGATCAAAATAATCATCAATACGTTCTCTAATTGCGCTTATTGCCTATAAATTAGTTGAATTAAACTATTCCTCATTATGTTTGGAGACCCTGGAACCATCTCAAGGACCCCCTGGAAACCCCAGAACCTCAGATTGAGAACCACCGACCGAAGAGTCACTATGTTAATATACTGGACTACTTTTTGAAGCTGGGATCAGAAAACTCACTGAGGATCATTTCTACTTTTCTTTATTGTTTCTACTGTTCTCATTGCATTGTTTTTATATTCTATTTGCGTGCCTGTATTCTGTTTTCTTTCCCGCTGCTGAATCCTCTTCCTACTAATTCCCCCACAGGAATCAATAAAGTTTCACCTCATCTTAACCTTACAGCCTGCTGAACATCAACCCACCCAAACATTATAGAGAAAGCATGGATTTATTACATTATTAATTCTGCACACACTCTTAAACTTCAATTCAGATTTCAACACATCTGTCTGTCTGGTTTTAGACACTCTGAGGGTGTGGAGAACAGAGGTGGAAAGTAACTAAGTACATTTACTCGAATACTGTACTTAAGTGAATTTTGAGGTACTTGTACTTTACTTGAGTATTACCATTTTATGCTACTTTATACTTCTACTCCACTACATTTCAGAGGGAAATATTGTACTTTTTACTCCACTAACTTTATTTGATAACTTAAGTTACTAGTTACTTTGCAGATTCAGATTATTAATACAAAATATAATCAACTAATAAATTGTGATGTATTATTATTATAGATTACTGTAAGCTACCCAGCAGTATATAAAGTAGTGGAAATCAGCCCCACCTTTTCCAGCTGCAACATTAAAGTGATGCTTACACATTAATGCATCAATAATTATAATTCAATAATATAATATATATTGTATTATTCTGAAATGGGCCATTCTGCATAATTTTACTTTTGTTGCTTTAAGTACATTTTGATGCTAATACTTTTGTACTTTTACTTAAGTAACATTTTGAATGCAGGACCTTTACTTGTAACAGAGTATTTTTATGCTGTGGTATTTCTACTTTTACTTAAGTAAAAGATCTGAGTACTTCTTCCACCACTGCTGGAGAGAATCTGTAATGGGTTTAAACTACTGCAAACACCAAGACATTAGAAATAAGATTGAATTAAAGCAACAACAAGCCGGCTGTAGCTCCAGGATCCAACAGTGAAACAGAGGAAGAACAGGTAGAGGAACCAAGTGCAGGGTTCCCACACACACTTGGACAACACATTTAAGGACTTTCAATGGCTTTAAAGGTCTTGTTTGGTGAAATTCGAAGTTGTCATATTTTGGGGTAAGACATCATAGAAGTTTCATGTTTTTTTTTACTCCTGATCTTGTCAAGTCAAGAATTCCGGGTGAAATCCATTTTAAAGCTGCTGCTGCTATATCAACACACAAACCTCCATCAGGGTTTTCCTCAGGATGTGTGAAGTGTCGATCCAGAGAGCTGAGGCATACTGATGGATTTGGGTGTTAAATTTTAATATCAAAGAAAAAAAAAATCAAAAATCAAGTATCTTCAAGGCCATCCATTCATTTGTCAAAAACTTGTAAGGACTCATTTGATCTTTCTAACTTTCAACGCCCATAAGAACCATGCAAGTAGAGACGATAATAAGTTGGTTTCCGGAATATGAAAAACTACATTTCTAACTTACAAATCAATAAACATGTAAATCTACCAATTTTCTTATTAAATTTGTATGAAATGAATGAAAGTATATGAAATCACAGTATTTGTAGCCTCCAGGCTTCTGACAATCATTATTCAAGTAAAGTTTTGCAAAAGAAAATGGGAAAATAAAACTTTTCATTTGGTGTCAGAGAGGCATCAATTCATCTCAGGGGGTCACAGTGATCTGAGCTGTGTCCATACTGCCACCTGCTGTCCGGATGGAGGTGCTGCACCCGAGGAGGAAAACTCCACAACACTCGGGAGCTGCTGTGAACTAATGAACCGTGAAGGTGAAGGTGAAGGAGTGTGACTAGGAAGCAGCAACACATGAGTAGGCATCAGGATGGGGAAACTGCAAACTGTCAGTTTAAATTAGAAATTAAATTATGAATGTAACTGGGAAGTCTGTCTGCTCTACCAGCCACTCTGCCATCATTCTCATGCAGGAAGTGAACTGAAGACTCTTAAATCGTCCATAGGCTTGAGTGTGTTTGTGTGTAGTATAGTACAGGGTTCCTACACATTTTACAATTAAAAAATTCCCATACTTTTTCCAGACCTTGATTTGTTTTGAAGATTTTGTCTGGTGTTCAATATGATTTACGCAGATAGACATCTTGCCCCTGCTAACTAGGTCATATCACTGTATAGATGAAGATTGTTCTTCACAGCCACAAATATCAGAATATGTGAGATGATTGGCAGGGTTCCTACACGCTTTCAATTTTAAAATTCCATATTTTTCCCAGACCCTATGTTCTTGACCGGATTTGATTTTGGTGGGTATTTGATATAATGCATGCTGACAGCGGCTGGGTAATAAGAGCGTCCCTCTATCTGAACATTATTCTTCACATCAACAAAAACTGTGGACTCAAAGTGGGTCTACAACAACATAAAAGCTAGAGTTATGTGTGTATCGGACCTGAACCGCAACATTTTCCATACTTTTCCAGACGTTTTTTTCAAATTCCCAAACTATTCAAGACCTGGAAATGATCAAATTCATTTTTAATACTTTTCCAGACTTTCCAGGCCTGTGTAGGAACCCTGATAGTATGATGTAGTATATGTGTATGTAGTATGTATATGGTATGTTGAGCCTTTTGAGACATGCTTGTGATGAACATATGACTTGACAGCTGGTACAATGTTTCATAAAGTCCAACATAAGAGTTTTTAAAGTGCGAATTACACCTGAATACAAGACCAATATTGTCTCTAGAAATGGCCATGAAACTGAAAACAGCTTCACAGTAGTACTGCTTTCACAGCAGAAACACAGCAGCCACAGAAACCGGGACATTTCTAAGACGAACACTGAATTCAAGCCTGCATTCAGCAGTATTCAAGGATTTTTGAGACTTTATATTAAAGACATTTTGCAGGTTATCTGCAGGTTTCAGAAAGCCCTTTCAAGACCTGTTCAATGCTGCCTGGAATAGAACTGAAGTTCAATTTAAAAACCAAAAGAATCAAAGCGGTTGAAACCAGCCTCTTCCTGAACACCTAATCAAACGTCTGAATCTATAAATGGGCAGAATAAGAAGAAAAAGAACAGGAAATTAATTGTTAAGTGACATGAAGTCCAACTGTGTTTAGTAAAGCTGACAGGATGCAGATTGTTCTACTAACCTGTTCTGTTTGCATCTAAGCAACCTGTCATTACACAGTGAATAAAATAAGACCTCTAATAGATTTAAGACATTTAATTTTTAATTTAATTCATCCTCCTTTTACACTGATAGGAAACTCTTAACAGGTAACGCTGCTCAGAAAAACTCAAACCAAACTCAGTACAATATTTTATTCAACACAGCGATTATATACATGAACACATCTTCAATATGAAAGTGTGAGCTCATTCTTTCTTCTTCTCCTCCTCCTTCTCTGGTTTGGACAAAACATCTTCGTTTTTGAACCACAGACCTTCACTGGTCTGACTGGAGATGATGGCCCGCTCAATGAAAGGACCTGAGGTGGAGGAAGGAGAGGAGGAGGAGGAGGAAGAGGAGGGAGAGAATGAAGAGGAGGAAGAAGAAGAAAAAGAAAAAGAAGAAGAGGAGGAGGAGGAGGAGGAGGGAGAGAAGGAGGAGGAAGAGAGAAAGAATGAGGAGGAAGAAGAAGAAGAAAAAGAAGAAGAGGAGGAGGAGGAGGGAGAGAAGGAGGACGAAGAGAGAAAGAATGAGGAGGAGGAAGAAGAGGAGGAAGAAGAAGAAAAAGAAGAAGAGGAGGAGGAGGAAGAGAAGGAGGAGGAAGAGAGAGAGAATGAGGAGGAGGAAGAGGAAGAAGAAGAAAAAGAAGAAGAGAAGGAGGAGGAGGAAGAGAAGGAGGAGGAGGAGAGAAAGAATGAGGAGGGGGAAGAGGAGGAGGAAGAAGAAAAAGAAGAAGATGAGGAGGAGGAAGAGAAGGAGGAGGAAGAGAGAGAGAATGAGGAGGAGGAAGAGGAAGAAGAAGAAAAAGAAGAAGAGAAGGAGGAGGAGGAAGAGAAGGAGGAGGAGGAGAGAAAGAATGAGGAGGGGGAAGAGGAGGAGGAAGAAGAAAAAGAAGAAGAGGGGGAAGAGGAGAGAGAATGAGGAGGGGGAAGAGGAGGAGGAAGAAGAAAAAGAAGAGGAGGAGGAAGAGAATGAGGAGGGGAAAGAGGAGGAGGAAGAAGAAAAAGAAGAAGAGGAGGAGGAGGAGGAAGAGAAGGAGAAACAGAATAGTCAGTAACATCCAGATAAGTTTAGTAAACATACAGTATCTTCACATAATTTCAGTGACTGTGATGAAATCTGACCTGTACAAATCTATCATACCATCATAACATTAATACGGGTGCCAACTGACTGAATTTGATGATTAAATACAAAGTAATTGGTTTAAAACAGTACTTCTACCTATTCAAAAATCTCACGCTTTTATTTTGAAGGCTAAACGGCCAAACCGGAAGTCTTGTTTCTGCTAATTGGAGCTAGTCTTACATATCGAGGCCGAGGTATTTTGAAATAACAGCTAGAGTGGAGATTTCGGCTAAATAATGGTGTAAATGTCTTTTCAAGTCACTTTGGGATCTGTTGGCTTCCAGAGACTTGGATTATGCTGTGAGAGCTGCATGGAGACATTTTATGGTTATTTTCCGTTATTTTTTTGAAGTCTGAAGACAGGTCTCCAGCTACTTCAGTTGTTTTGGAGAAAGCTGCTACAGACTTCAGCTGGCAAGCTCAGGGCCTGCAGTATGGACTAAGAAAATTTACCCGATTTTCTTCTAGCATGGGGGTGAGTAGATAATGACTGAATTTTCATTTTTGGGTGAACTATTCCTTTAAGGCAGAGTGACCCACCACACCAATTCAATTCAATGGTACAGAAACTCTGGGAGACGTTACTGCCTTTAAATTAAGAATTAATTAACAAAAAACAAAAAAAGGAAAAACTTTACCGAACAATTAAATGAAGAAATAAAATGAGCAAAGACAAAAAATGTCATTGCAGTTTTCATGTAGCTGTGTTCAGGGAGGAACCTGCATCATATCAGAGGTGGAAAACACACTGACTGATCGATATCCGATATTCAATAAAAGGCCAATATCTCCCTGATACATCAGCCTCACTCTAGCAGAAACCTGATCTCTATACAAGCCTGACTGTCAGCAGGAACTGGTGTTAAACAGCAGTTCTCTCACACACTCCCACTCCCTGCATCTGGACTATTTTAAATTATTCCATTTCCCCTACTTATTATTTTACTTCCCTTAATGACTTATTCATGCATATTGTTATTTTGGTTTCATTCTCCTCCTCCTCGTTTGGTTTCTGTTGCCTGATTCTCCCTCGTCTCTATTTGTCAGCGTTTTTTCTTCTTTTTCTTTTGGCATGAAAACTTCTCCTAAGCCCCTCAGGGTTTCTTCTTCTTCTTCTTCTTCTTCTTCTTCTCCTCACCCACACAGAATGCTCTTCCACTCTTTTTCTTTTCCTCCAGTTTTTTAGCATTAGTATGTGCAAAGTTTCCTCTCGTTCTGCCCATTCGGCAGCCATTAACTTCTGCTGAAACGACCCTCTAAAAGACATTACTGTGAATGAACAGAAAAACGTGTCAAGGACTTTCAAACGACTCCCGCTGCGACACCAAACCCCTTAACTCGATCCCTGAAATGCCCTTAATTACATAAACATTAATTATCCATTGAAAATAACATAGTTTTAAGAAAGTAAAGTTAGTGTTGTGGGTTTTTAAGGGATTTATTCATGGGTGGATTCACAGAGACACTAGTAATTAAGGGATTTTTTATGCCTTTTATGCAGGTTTACAGGTTACTAATGAGTTATTAAGGGAAAGTTTCTGTCTGCCTGAATTTTACATTAAATTAGAAAGTAAGGAGTCAGATTTTTCATGAATTAAGGGGTGAATTAATGTAAATGTAAGGTTATTTTAAGGGATTACTGAGTCCTGCTTTTCACGCAGCCAATTCAAGCGAACGCAAAGCATTCCAGATATTCGGCTCATCTGATCCTTGACTCCCGGGTGCAGAGGTAATTAAATCATCGCTCCGGCGTTGGGAGTCGACCCGCTGCGTGACGCTCGCTGGGCTGGCACCGAATCAAAAGGCGGCTCTTTGCTGACAAGAGTTCAGAAACGCCCAGGTGGCTTCATCGCCGGATCCTGCTTCGGCTGTGGAAAACCACAGAGCCGAGCGAGCCGCTTCAAACGAACAGCTACTGCAGCGTGAAGGACGTCCTGCGGTGCCGAGCGGGCCGAGCGCGGCGTCAACACCTCCGGGGTCAGAGGTCACGCTAAAAATGTACGCTCAATATGAGAGCGATGACACACACAGTTGGTTTTCTTTGGTCCAAACCAGAGTTCAAAAGTTCACGTTACATTTTTGTATTTTTGGTTCGTTTAGGTTCATACTGACCGATTACAGGCGAACCAGAGCTTGTAAACTAAAGTCACATGACTCACAAGCAGCTCATTTATTGGACAGAGGTTTGGTCACCTGTCATCCTGCAGGTTAGAGATTTTGGCGGCAGGGAGGAAGTTAAGTTTATCTAACATGATGGACTCCTCTGCCTCTCTCTGGTGTTCATACCAGTTAAGAACACATAAAGAAGTAGCTGAATATGAGCATCAGTCCAGACTTCATGTTGTTCTGCTAGGCTTTCCAAGCATGAGGAACCGCGTCCGTCTCCTTCTACCCATAATCCCTTGCGTTTCGGGGTGCTTTCCTGTAGTTGGTTGGATTAACGAACCGCACCGCAGTTCTCTTGTTAGAGGACTGAGACTCTCTCGTCATTTGGTGCCACCAGAGTTCAAAGGTCATTGACTGCGTTTACATGGACTTGAGTATCCCGGTTATGATCGGGTTTTTGAAGTATCCCGTTTTTGTGTTTGTGCATGTAAACATCATATCCCGATTTCAGAAAGCTGGATAAGCCCTTATCCCGGTTTTGAAAAACCCGATTATGCTAGCTGGAATACTCCGAAAGAAACCGGGATCCTGTTGCATGTAAACATCTGATCCCAGTTTCTGACCGCTGCCGACTACCTGCACAGGCGCGGCTTCAGCCAAGAGATGGAACAGAAAAACACAAACAATGGTGGAAACGACAGCGTCTCTCTGGAGCGATGAGGAAACTGAGTTTTGTCTTTCGGTGATGAAAGAATTAAATATACTTGGCAGGTTAGATGGGAGAAAGCATTGAAATGCTGACTGTAGTACACAGACTACAGGACGCCGGTTTCCCAACACGTACAGTGGAGCAAGTCAGGTCAGGTGGAAAATACTAAAGAAACATGACTACCAAACATCAAAACAAACAGTCAAATTAATTTAAGGTTAACAGTTACAGAGGAATATCAGATTAACGATTTCAAAATTGTCGGTTTGTGTTGTAAACATCACAGGCGCCTGCGCAAATAGCATGCAGTAATCAGTAACCGATACTAGTATTTATCATGTATACGGGGATAAGAATAACCAGATTTTTCTGTGTTCCATGTAAACGCCATATCCCGAATATGATCAAAACCGGGATAAGCCTCATAACCGGGATACTCAAGTCCATGTAAACGCAGTCATTCTTCTGACCTGGTGAGCTGAACTAAAGGAGGACACACTGCAGAGTCTGAGTAACTGTTCAGAACCTGCTTGATGTGAACGCAGCCTGAATGAGCGTCTCCCACAGGTTTGCATTTTACTTCAGCGGTGACATTTCATTTAGCGAGCTCAGTACCAATTACTTTTTCAGTTGCTCAAGTCTATCACTCTGGTGTAACCTAATGAGGCTTCATTAGCTCACCATTATACCCCCATCCTATTATCGCCTGTGTTGTGACGCAAATGTAATTTACAGCTGATTACAAATAGTTCAGCTCCTCAACACACAGCGGAGGATGCGTTTCTTTGCCTCCGTTCAGTCTGTGGCGGCACAGGAAGAAGCGATGACTGTCTAACCGAAACCATCCGCTGCCAATGATGTTCATTTTCATTCACTAACACAGTTTCAGTGTTTAAATGCATTGAAGCTTGTTTTTTTGAAAGCTACACTGACGAGAAAGGCCCGGGATTTGAAGGCCAGTTTCATGCATCACAGCATCAAAATGAATCTGAAACCAAAATTTACTTGGGCAGCTGTTAATTTACCGGACGGGGTAATAACTGCCCATGTCAGTCACTTCTTACCCCTTCTCTTCAGCAACATTTGGATGAGAACATGGGGGGTTTTCAGTCAATAACCTCCGATAAAATTCCCAAATCTGGAACTACATGAACCCTGCTGGCTGAGGATCAAATCCCAAACGCTTTCTCTCCTGCGTTTCCCCTATTCTGTCTCCTCTCTGCCTTCTGTCTAAATACATAAGAATACTAAAAGGTGAGTGGACTGGACTGTTGTTGAGCAGCTCTTGTTTTATGCCAGTCTGCAGCATTGTGTAGCCGAAACAGCAAGGGAAATTAAAACCAGCCATCAGACAAATGCTGGCAAATCTTAAAAGCTTTTCCTCTCTAACAGCCACTTTGGCAAATAACCAACTATTAACAAACAGTGTGCTCCAGTCCTCTCTGCTAAAAAGCTTATTTAGCTGGTAAAACTGTCAAAGAGGATATTTGGCAACCCGTCAAAAAAACGTCCTGCTCTGAGCTCAACCAATGAGAAACCATGAAAAGTCTGTTCTCTCTACTTTTTAGTAGCCTTTACAAGACATTTTAGATAGTTGTATTCTATTTAAAAGCCCAACTAGATGCTTGCTTAACACCAAAAAATGTATTGCACTGTTATGGAAAACAGACACACCTGGTTCACAGACCAAGCAGATCAAGCCTTCCATGAGAAAGGATAACTTACATATTAAAGGCTAAACAGTGTATATTTGAGAATATATGGATCTCCTACATTAATTATGTTAAGGGCTTAGATTTAACAAATGATCGAGTGACTGACTAATTTTTGTGGACAATGCAGTTTCTGAGCTTGTAGAATTTCTTTTTTTAATTATTTTTCTTCTAAATACTTGTTATATTTTGAATCTATTACAATTAATATACTCCATTTTGTTTAGATTACCATTTGTTAAAACAGGAGGAGCATTCTTGTTGTTTTTTTGTTTTGTTTTGTTTTGTTTTGTGTTAATGCAGCAATTTTATGTTGTGTTTTATATTATATGAATGTAAAAGGCTGTATTTCATGGCGTTGAAAATCATATGAAATTAATAATATTGTGAAAAAAAAAAAAAAAAAGCCCAACTAGGGAAATTAGCAGCAGCTACAAACATCTTTTATATTTCAATTGTGAAGTGCAATTATGTTAACTGCACAGTCCCTGTCAAATAAACTACTAAATAAATAAATAAATAAACAGTAGGACGAACCCAGGCTGGCGGGCCGGTGGGAGCACACGGCCGTCACGACAGCCTGCAGGTTGGCGAAGATGTTTTCACTTGGCATGTCGAGCTGAAGAGAGACAAGACAACCATGAGTCACAGTCAAATCAAATCCTACAGACAAATCATTTATTTTAATGCTATACTAAAATATCTTTTGTCCCTCCAGATTCATTTGTGTCCCCTCTATAGATTCTTTTCTCCGCTTTTTTCCCCGTTTTCATAATTTAAACAAATAACAAATTGGCCAGCAGTCATAATGACCGAAAAAATTGCAGTGGGGCAAAAATATTTTATATTGATTTTGCATAATAGTTGGATGCACTCTGTCGATATTATGCAGCTACAATAATTCAAAGTGTATATTAAGCTGTGCAGAGCATTTCAGAAAGTGTGACTAGGCACCTTTCATATTATGAATATGCTTTGGTGCAGACAGTCAATACAGTTCAATGTTGTAAACATTTCTTTCCCCTAAAGGAGCCTCAGAAACATCTGACACTGTGCTAAAGTGCTTTGAGATTAGAGCCGGTCCTGTAAGCAGAAGGCCACAGGTTTGATCTCCACATCAGTCAGTGTGTCCGCCTCAAGTCAAGTCAAGTCAAGTTTGTTTATTTATACAGCCCTTTATCACAAGCATGTCTCAGAGGACTTTACAGAGAATGTGTCTAGCTAGATCTAACTAAACACAATCAATGGTGAACAAAAATATATAGGACAAGCACAGCGAAAAACACAAGGTAGGCAAGAGCAGATTTAGCAAGACAAACAATCTACATATTCTACAGCCTAACCTACCCGGCACCCACAGCCTTACACCCTAATGCACACAAGGAAACACTCCCAAGAAAACTTAGAAGAAACCTTGGGTGGGCTGAGGCAGAGAGGGATCTCCCCCTCCCCCCAGATGTTGATCTAAGAACATGTTGTATCGCAAAATGACCGTTTTTATGAATTTCCTTTGGCTACATGATTACGAAAAACTTGAACAGTGTTTTACAAAGGGCAGCTTCCATATTGCTCACTTGCTCACAAGGGAAAAACAGCAGGATATTTTGCTTGTGTGATATCTGAGTTTGCTTAGTCTTCTTTCTTTATTATGTTGTACACCGCTGTTACAGGTCAAGAACTTGCGTTAGTGTTTTAAAGAGTTGAATTGGCTCCCTGTTGAACAGTTAAAACTTATTATGGTCTATAAGAATGTACAAGGTCTATGTCCAAATTATTTTTCTGGGTATTTTCAGTATGTTCGGGACTCTCATGGCCTGAACACGAGGGCTAGTGTATCTAACCTGAAACAACCCAATCTAAACAGCAAAGTAGGGAGAAGCACATTTCTCTACACGGGGGGGGAGGAGTGGAATAAAATCCCAAACGAAATTAAATCTGCCCATTCTCTGAATAGTTTTAAAAAACAACTGAAAAAATGGATGCTGAGTAAATTAGTGAAACATCTTTTCTGGGACAGTTCTAAGTTTGGACTGGTTTCTGAACTTGTGTGGTTTTTTTTTATTATTTTCATGATTGTATAATATTGATGTTTTTATTAGGTGTTTTAGTGTAAAAATGGGATATTAGTAGCATATACATGTCACTCCCTTTTCCTGCCTGCCTCCTAGCCTAGACCTCAGGACCGCAATGGAAATAAGTCATGAGACTTTATTGCGATATCCTGATGAATTTTAGTACTGTATGTAGATTGTATTTTAATTTATCGAATAGTCAAGTCAATCAATCAGTCAATCAGCGTATGTATGCCTTGTGTGGAGTATGTGTATGGTATGTGTGGAGTATGGTCTAAGGTTTTCTTGAGCAAAACACTTAACAGCCTCCTTCCATAAGGAGGTGCTGCAACAACCTCTGGTGAAATGTGAAGATGTACTGGTGCATCAGAGAAGGATGTGAAGAAACTCAATAATCTGTAACTCCCTTGTGTGTAAAAAGGCGACTGAAAGGCTAAAAAAAATCCTCCTCATCCTCAGGCTGTCATGTGTTTGGACAAAACTCAGGAAAGCAGCAGGACGGACTGGTGGAAATTCCCTTGATCATTTTTGCCGATTTAAAATGACCTTGATCTTCGGCAATTTGAAACGTCACCTACGATGCTCAAGTTGATTTAAAATGTATTTAGAGCCTAAACACAACCAACGTTTCCCAAAGTTTTGTCCCATTTTACCGTCTTTGTGTTACTGCTGCCTTTTGGGAACGCACCGCCGCCTCACACCGTTTCATCAGTTTGTTTTCTTGACTGTAAAGACTTGTGCTCAAACTTCACATGTAAAAAATGCCTCTTCCTTGTGCGTTTAAAAGCTACATTCAATCGGTTTGGTTGACAGGAGGATGTAAACTTATCGGCCGCCGCCTGACCTACCGTGGCTATTTGGGTTCGGACGTAGCACTCGCTCTCCACCAGGTACTCATGACCCGTCATAAACAACTGAAGCATCTTGGGAATGTTCATGCCGACCGAACCTGCGAGAGAGGGAGAGAGAGAGGGGGAGAGAGAGAGAGAAAGTGTGAGAGAGAAAGAGAGAGAGAGAGAGAGACAGACAGAGTGTGAGAGAAAGAGAGAGAGAGAGAGAGAGAGAGAGAGACAGCCAGAGAGAAAGAGTGTGTGAGAGAGACAGACAGAGAGATAGAGAGTGTGAGAGGGAGAGAGAGAGAAAGAGAGAGAGACAGACAGAGACAGAGAGAGAGATAGTGTGAGAGAGAGAGAGAGAAAGAGAGAGAGAGATTAGCACTGATGTCTTCTTTCGTCATGAAAAAATAAATATTTTAGGCATTTAGCAGGTGTTCGTCATCCTGAATGACTTCTATTGAGTGCAACAGTAGAATAGACATAAAGTCACCCAACAGCAATGTGAAAGACTGGTGGAGAGCATGCCAAGACGCAAACTGTGATTGAAAATCAGGGTTATTCCACCAAATATTGATTTCTGAACTCTTCCTAAGTTAAAACATTAGTATTGTGTTGTTTAAAAATGAATATGAACTTGTTTACTTTGCATTATTTGAGGTCTGGAAACACTGCATCTTTTTTGTTATTTTGACCAGTTGTCATTTTCTGCAAATAAATGCTCTAAATGACAATATTTTTATCTGGAATTTGGGAGAAATGTTGTCAGTAGTTTATAGAATAAAACAAAAATGTTCATTTTACTTAAACACATACCTATAAACAGTAAAACCAGAGAAACTGATAATTTTGCAGTGGTCTGGTAATTTTTTCCAGAGCTGTATATATGTGTGTGTATTTGTACAATTTGTACTGTTGTCCTATGTTTCAGTTTTGCTTTTATGTGAAGCACATTGAGTTTCCCAGTGTAGGAAATGTGCTATATAAATAAACTTTTACTTAATAACTTTTACTTATTAGCTCCCTTTAGATCCAAGATGAAGCCCCAGATTTTTGAGTGTCTAGTTTGGATTGTTCCTGAGGTTTGTGCCATTTGTGTCATGCATCCATTTGTTACACACATGCGTATCATCACTAATTAACTCCTAGTTTTTTAGAGTGCCAGTTTACCTTCGATCTGGGGCAAACACAGTAGTTGACAAACGAAAAGGGACAGGGCCTTCAGCTTACCTCTCTTGGTCTTGGGAAACTTCTTCCTCAGTTTGTTTTTCAGAGGCACGAGTTTAGGAAGCATATCTGGCACCGCCACATAGAAGTCTGCTGATATCTCATCATCTACGATCTGGAGTAGAATAGATCAGATCAGATCAGATTAGATGAAACTCCCATGATTCCTGTGGGGAACTGGGTCGTCACAGCAGCAGAGAATGAGCTACAGATAAGAGTTAGACAGAGACAGAGAGCACTGGAGATGATACAAGTAGTTACAACTGAACATTTGGATGCCATGTGAAGCTGAAAAGAGCAAATACATAAAGATAGTGTCTTTGTTGACAGATTTGCAGGTTACATCACTTGCTGTTTACATTATCAGGTGTACAGATGGGAGAACATACAGAAATCTGTCCAGACATGCAGATATCTGTCCAGAGTGAGGACAAATACAGGCAAAGGGCTAAATAATAAAAACAACAAGGTGTTCGGTTGACCTCAAACGTCCACCAATGCTGAACAATTCTCCAACTTCCAAAGCTGCAGCCTCCATTTATGTTTGTTTATCGTTTGTCTTTGGAGTTTGATTTTCTCTTCAAGCTCTTCAAGTTACTTTTTCATAGTTTGGCTTTTAACTGATTGTACATTTGTGCATTTGTCTTTGTTTTTCGTTTTTCTTTGTAAAGCACTTTGTAAACTGATTTTTGAAAAGTGCTATATAAATAAAGCTTACTAGAATTTATATCCTCCTCCTCTTCTCTCCTCTCCTTGTCTCCTCTCCTCTCTCCTCTTCCCTCTCCTCTCCTCTCTCCTCCCCTCTTCCCCCTCCTTGTCTCCTCTCCTCTCCTCTCCTCGTCTCCTCTCCTTGACTCCTCTCCTCCTTTCCTTGTCTCCTCTCCTCCTCTCCTTGTCTCCTCTCCTTGTCTCCTCTCCTCTCCTCCTCTGCTCTCCTCCTCTCCTCTCCTTGTCTCCTCCCCTCCTCTCCTATCCTTGTCTCCTCCTCTCCTCTCCTCTCCTCTCCTCTCCTCTCCTTGTCTCCTCTCTCCTCTCCTTTCCTCTCTCCTCGTCTCCTCTCCTCTCCTCTCCTCCATGGTGGGACACACAAACACACAAACTGCTCTCCAATTATAGTAGTGGCATATCACCAATGTGTCTTAGAACAAGGCATTTAAAGCCCCCAAATACAGTATATGTGTTGTATGTACTTCTGCATATGGTGATATGGTGTGTATAGTGTATATTTGTATAATTGTATAGATTGACATGCAGTATTTTATCCAGGGAGTAGCCAGAGCACAAGTGTTTCATTGCATTAGAATGTTTTTAATGCATATGACAATAAACTACTTGAACTTGAACTGCACCAGCAGCATCAGACTGTGGTTGTACTGGGCAGCTCCCAGTCTGAAGGTGTTCAACTGTGTGAATTTGATGCAGGGCGAAGCTGAGAAACAGCTTGCGCTCTCAGCAAATCTTCTCTGGCAAAAATAAATGTTGGGGGGGAAAAAGTAAACTTCATAACTGCAGTGTTAACTCGGTTCCCCCCGGCTCACCTTCTGTATGAGTTCTGCTCCTCCGACAAACGCGGCTCCGTTCTCCTGGGCGACTTGAGCTTGATCAGCGTCCTGCAGAGAAAAACAGAGTTACTCACTTAGGTCTGACGGGGGGGGGGCGTGTCAGAGTCTGGCGGACCCCACCGGTGTCGTTCATTACGGTCGTTAACGTGCAGGTCTGAGTTACGGCCCGTGACCCGCACCGCTCGGCAGGAATTTTAAGCAGAATCTGCCGGTGCGTCGGACAGGAGAGGTGAGGGGAGAGGAGAAGAGGAGAGGAGAGGAGGGGAGGAGACAAGGAGAGGAGACGGAGAGGAAAGGAGGCGAGAGGGAAAAGGAGAGGAGAGGAGACAACGAGAGGAAAGGAGGGGAGAGGGGAGAGGAAAGGAGAGAGGAGACAATACCGACTGACAAGCTGACAGATAAAAAGGTGTCAGAGTTGCACATCTGCAAGACGTCCAGACATAATTAAAACAATGCATCAACAACCAACAATCAATCGGCTATGAAATTAAAATTCAATGATGCAGACAGGGAGGGAAGGTGAGGTAAAAAAACAAAACAAGATTACCTCGGTGAAAACTAAAACTTTGTTCAGCCCTGTCTTGAAGGGGTGCGGCAGGCGCACCGTGCTGACGAACGGGTCGACTCTTTTCTGCAAGGGGAAAAGATTCAATTAGGCCAGTTATCAATAAACAGCAGACAAAAGAGAACAGATCTGGGTGGGAAAAAAAAATAAATAAAGAATGAAGATGTAAAAATCCACAATCTTAGGCATGTCACTCATACATGGCTAGACCAAGCTCGTGTAATCAAGTATTAAATTTATTCCGCCACCGGTTTAATTTTTCATTTCCCAGGAGTGTTCTTAATTCATTATGCATCGCAACATCGGTTTTGCATACTGAGCATGGAGGCACGCCGGTGTGTTCTGCACAGACAGTGGAGAGAGAGACCAGTCAGGGAGGCGAGCCGGTCTCTCTCATGTGGAACGTACGGCTGTCAGAGGAACGCTGCGGTGGCGCTGTGATCCGAGCTCAGGAAACAAAACCGGCTGGTGAGGTTTTATTCTTCGCCGCTGTATTTAGCCAATTAATCAAAACTGCTCATGGTGAAATGCAAAGTGGCAAAACGTCCCGCAGGTTTGCAGAGGCGAGGTGTGATGTGATGGTTACAGCCAGGGCGGGAAATTACCAGACATCAGCCAACTGCTGCCGAATGATGACTGTTAAGCAAGTTGAATGGTAACTGACTCTCTACCAGACACTTTGGCAGCTGATCGGCTTTTATCGGGACGTCCTGTCCTATTCTGAGAGTCTAGCTGGCTGCTAAAATAGTGACAGTGGCTGGTGATTTTCAGGACGCACCAGTGGCCACAAGTTAGTTTCCTACCCTGGTTACAGACTTGTTTACCCTCAGTCGAGTTCAAACCTCCTCCCTGAGTTCTGCGTACAGCACTGTGATCCAGAATCTAGGAGGAAAAACTTTTCCACCCACTGGACAGCGGCTGGTCCATCCTAAACTCACCAGACAGTTTAACCAGCCAATCATGATGTTTAGAAGAGAATAAGGCCTCCTAATGATGGCTGGCTACCTGCCAAAGTACCAACACACACTCACTGAGCACTTTATTAGGAACATCTGTACACCTGCTTATTCATGCAATTATCCATTCAGCCAATCATGTGGCAGCAGTGCAATGCATAAGATCATGCATCAAGCATCAGAATTTTTTTTTTTTTCCCCAGGGACAATGCACATCAATCAACTGTCAAACTGAGCCAGAGTTTTCATCTGCTGCCCCTGGCCAGATGTTTAAAAGGCAGCCTAAAATTTCAAATAAAATAGAATTAAAATGCATGTGTTACAGAGATAAAGAACTAAGTAAGTGACACAAGAGAGACAATAAAACAAGAAAGGACAGATTAGCAGACAATGGCATGTAGACAAAACAAATGCACATATAAGCAAAGCGTACATAAGACACTAAAGCAGAGCGGACACAACAACATAGACTATAGCATGCGCCATACAAACACACCTACAGTAAAAGCACATATATGACACTAGAGCAGTGATTCTCAACCTTTTTCATATCAAGGACCCCTAATTTAGTCCACATTAGAGCCACGGACCCCCATTTGATGAGATATTTTGTCTTGGACCCAAATCTGAGAATATTTTTATTGTTAGATATGATTTTGTCCAGAATTCCATGACTATCTGTGTTGTAGGTAGAGCGATAACAGTGAAACTATGATCAAAAGAGTCATTCTTCTACATTCTCTAATTGTGTTAAGTTCTTGTAAGTGAAATAATGCTGAATTTAACAATTCATCAATTTGCTGGGGGACCCCTTGGAACTCCCTCAAGGACCCCTGGTGGTCCCCGGACCCCACGTTGAGAACCACTGCACTAGGGCACATAGGGTACACATCAGCACGGACAATAGCATGCACTGAACAAGACAAATGCACATACTAGAGGCAAGACAAGCAAGGAGGACAAGACAGTTGGCAAGATGTCGGCAGAAGCATCGGTTGCAGTACTAATGTA
>NW_027282772.1:0-2500 GCF_046629955.1 Centroberyx affinis
CTCACCACCGCATCTTCTTGAAGTTCCATAAATGTCTGAACCTCAGGACCCCTGTCACAAAGACACTTGGATATCTCACTATTTTCTATCCATAATTTCTGTGTATTTTCAAATCGTGTGTATCTGTCCTTACCCCAGATATGCGGGTCGTCCATACAGGACTGGTGATTGGACAGAGTGATAAGGGGCGTGTCGGAGGGACGCTGGTCAACCAGGTTCAATAGAACCTCGTGGTTATGAACCGTCAGGTAGTTCATGTACTCTGTGGACGGAGAAGATGAAAAAAAGACAGTAAAAGTGAGAAACAGAGGAGTGAACTGAGAAAAAGGCTGAAAACCTGTGTGTTAATGAACAGGCAGCGAGGGAGTGTATCCTCATTGGTTTTTGAGAGAGTGTGTATGTATGTGTGTGCCAACTTACTGGTCCAGAAGTAGGAGTAGGAGCCCACCATGCCCATGACCAGTGAGCCGGAGATCCTCCAAGCCAGAGGAGGGCATTGTGGGAACGGCCATCTCACCTCCAGGGGCATCACAGCACGCCACAGACACTACATCCACACACCTCAACCTGGCACGGCCCACACAGAACAAGAGCAGGTCACACACACACACAGTTCCCCGTGAAATACAGAGAAAGCACATCTCGCACAACCCAAATCCATAGGAACACCTGCCATGCACGAAACTAGGTGTTAAACAACACTGTCATAAACTGAAATAAAAACAAAAACGAGACTTTGTGAAAAAACTACATTTTAACTAAAACTTGTGTACTAACTAAAAGAAATTAAACATATAGGTGAAATGTGTCTTTTTGTTTATGTGCAGGGTAAAAAAGGGAATGAATTTTGGGCAAAACAACAAAACTATTACTGAAACTAAAAACAATCTAAACCATAACTAAACACTTGTAAAACTGAAATAAAACTATCAAACCCACAATGACAACTAACGAAAACTACACTGAATTTGAAGTAAAGAGAGGCAAATGAGAGGCAAATTAGAGCCAGCCAGCTAGGTCATATATTCCACTGGAGAGTAAAATATTTAATGGTGTAAAACAGCCAACAGGCCAGTTTGATTCAGTGGTCCAGGCAGGAAATAAACCCTGGACGAAGCCACACATCCCATGATATAAACTCGATATGAACTTTGCTAAATCCATACTAAGGCGTTCAGTCTCTTCTTATGTGTTGTTTCCACGTTTGGTGGAATATGAGGCTTGCGCATGACTTTTTGTCCAAATAATTGAATCAGTCACTCCTCATATTCTCAATAACAACCTCTGCTTTTGCTGGCATTATATGGCAGCACGTGCAACGTTGGCATTCGCTTCAGAAATCATAACAAACCATCCATTCAGCCTCAACCCGGTTAGCTATCTAACGTTAGCCAGCTCGCTACTAGCCAAAGTTTACTGCCGCAAAAGCAGGGCTATACCACCCTGCAAATACCAAATACATCAACTATTAATCAAGGGTGAATTGCCCATATAACAATAAAGTAGCTATAGCAGTTACCATTTACACGGGCTTTCAATTTTGCTAACGCTAATGTGCCTCTGTATGTTCTGCAGCATGACTTTTATACTCAAATTAGCAAACAAACGGTCTTACTGTCGTTTATCTAAAATATTTTTTCCAGACATCTACATCAGTCTCATCAAATGTATTTCAACACGTTACTCATACTGTAACTTGGGAAGTACAGACAACATCACAAGATCAAAGAGTGATATCCACCTCACCTTTCTACAGCTGACAGTCGGTGGTCATCGACCTCGGAACGGAAAGTCGCGCACTGAATTGTGGGCATTGTAGTTTTTAGGATTAGGACCTCAAAAGTTAGTATTCGCACAACAGGCTGCTTGCAGTGAACGCGCTTTTGCTTTCCGCCTTAGAACCTCCTTGGCCTTAATTCGTCAAGTCGCTGTTTATCTGGCGCACAACCCGCTTCCGTGTTGAAACATTGATCTATGGGTAATGGATGCTTTAAGTGTGCCAAAGGTGAAGTAGGCTTAAAAATAGTAGGCTACCTGGACCTGTCATGATAGAGTAGCTTGGGTTTATTGGGTTTGTGTTATTTCCACTCTGATTTAGTTGTGTGTTTACTTGAACACTGATATCAAACGGCAGTAGGCTACTATATTCTGTTCTACTAAGTTATTTACTCTTAGAAAGAGTGTTGACCTGGCCTATTTATTAATCCTGCAAATTAGTGAACTGAGACAGCATTACATTGGTAAGCATTGGACACTTACACCATTTATTTGGCAAATAACACTTTATTCAGCAACGCTTAGCTTATAAAATCCCCCATACCTTTACACAGGCCAAGGATACCTATTCACTTCAAGATACATCCTCAGTATTTTCTGAGGCTTGTCAGAGGTTGTAGGTTAAACAAAAAAATCTTTAATCTTCATTAAGTTACTACTATTTCTTATCTGTCAGTTAACAAGCATTACAAAAATCACTTTAAAAGTGTTAAAAGGCTCAGCA
>NW_027282772.1:7500-28113 GCF_046629955.1 Centroberyx affinis
CCTTGTCCTCATTTTCCTCTCTGTCTCTCTTAAAATGTTAAGCTTGGCTGTCAACAAAAGATGGTGATTAGTTCATATTTAACAAGGTCAGGAGGTATATTGTTCTCTCTCACCATTCCCTAAGATTGTGCCTATACATAGTTACCAAACAGTGAGCTGCTGGCACTGCAGTGTGCCGGCCCACGAGGACTTCAGCGTGTCACCGGACACTGAGGCACACTGGCATCCTCCAAGCCCCCCCCCCTTCTAGGAAAGTCCTCCCCCTTCTCTGCCCTCTCCCCTCCACTCTCTCTCTCTCTCCCTGACGTTTTTAGCGGGCTATTTCTCTCTGTCAAGAACGTTGATACTCCTGGGATAGAGAGTGCAGGTGAAATGCAGACAGGTGTCATCCGGCTGAAGGACGGTTTCTTTGGCCTATAGGCCAAACAGGCTGGCTGACATGTTTTTCCAGCACTAACTACGGCAGTACAAAACTCAAGGAGAGGTGAGACTTATCTAACAGATGAGATAGAGTTAGGAAACACTAAGTTGACAGATAAACATTTGATTTGCAGTGTGTAAACTTAAATGAGATGCTCTGTTATAATGTCGTCAGCAACCCAAAGGAAGGTAATGTCCAAAGAATAACAAGTAGTCCTGGAAATCTTGAGTGAGAGCAAATCAACCAAAATGGATTGATCTGACCAGACTGAT
Source organism: Centroberyx affinis (assembly GCF_046629955.1). NCBI lineage: Eukaryota > Metazoa > Chordata > Actinopteri > Beryciformes > Berycidae > Centroberyx > Centroberyx affinis. The sequence goes on from NW_027282772.1 coordinate 8,194, forward strand.
TCAGTTCAGTTCATGTGATAACGTCAACCAATGAGTTAAAGAAATCAGGTCATGTTAAAAAAAAAAAAAAAGGAATAAAAAGGAAGAACAATCTGAAAATTTGGCTAGTCGGGATCCCCAACTCCAAAAATCCTTTCCTCCAGAGCTACAAGGTTCCTGGATATACTTCCCCTTATCTATGACTGGGTTTCCTAGCCTACAAACAATTGGGCCTAGGTGATCTTGCGCAAAGCTTTTGTTTGTTTTCCCCCTGCAACTCCTCACTACCCACACAGTAGATAGAAACAGAGTGGAGCTAAAACCCAGAAGTGAGGGGAAGCGAAGGGGTTTTCTCCAGTCCAGTACAGGTGGGGCCATGGGTGGGCCTCACATACTATACACTTGACAAGACAAAGACTGCCCACATACACTACACCTGCATATAGACTACATGCAGACCACAATAAATATAACTCTATTCTATGGAAATGTAGAATTTTGTGCAGTTTCACAGCAGGTAATCTGAGATGCTGTTAAACAGGGTCCATGGGCCTACCTTTGCATATGCATGCAAAATATCACTATAATATTCCTATTGGCACTTATGTGTGTTTATGGTAGCCTAGTGAGTTTTAGTGACATTATCATAGTTGATAGTATTTTTTAAATCTCTTATGGTATCATTATAACATATTGGACTCGGAATTTTGCAGTGATATTCTATAATATCCTTCTAAAATGTATTACAGGTTTACTATAGGCCTACTTATTCGTAAGGTTGGCTGCATTAGTGCTACTACTTCTACCATTAGCCTACTACTACTGCTGCTACTGCTACTGCTACTAGAACTAGGCTACTACCACTACTACTAGTAGCCTACTACTATTACCACTACTACTACTACTGTCACTGGCCTACTGTACTACTAGGAGCCTACTACTGCTACTACTACTACTGTTACTGCAGACACACAAAAGTCCTATCCAGCTATCTTATCTCTTAGCAGCCTGACCTACAGATGATAGTCTATGGGTGAAACATGCACTTCCGATTTAAAGCTGATCTCACTATAATCCCTTCAACAGCTAGAGCTAATCCCAGTCTCAACTCACAGCATAAAGCGTTCACATCGACTTTTGACTTCGACTGCATATCTTAAAAACAAACAAAACAAAAAAAAACTACAGCACTACAGTGATGTTTTTTAACATTTGGATCAAAACTTTCTGTTGTTAAAACAATATTTCTGAGATAAAGAGAGAGCGAGGGGGGACAAATGGCTAATATATTTTAGAAGAATACTATACAACTATCACAGCAAAACTTTAAGATTCTATACGAATATTAGGAATAGTATAGTGATACCACAGGAAATAAAAATACCACTAAGTATGATAAGGTCACTATAAAGTCAATATTGGGCGCCACAGACTTTCTATAATTCTCTATGGGAATAATATAGTGATTTTTCGTTAAGGAAAGAAAGAGCGAGATGGAGCACAAAACAACATCAAAACAGGCAACATCACTGAGGGAAATGAAGATGGCTGTAGGTTGTACTTCCTACTTAAAGTTGCACCTAGCCCCAAGTCTGCGGAGTAAGCACTGGGGCAGTGAGGTCCACACTGACACCTCAAACAGATCCTAAACCATCCGTGAAGTCACCTTGATGGTGTCCAGCGGGTGTCCGGCCAGCAGCAGGCAGGCTCCGGCGACTCCTCCGGCCACGAAGTTCTTGAGCGGAGAAACTCTTTGACTGGCGAGCTCCCCGTCTCCCATCCTCTCCTGTCTGTCTCAGTCTCTCTGCCCTGCCCGACCAGCCAGCCAGCCGGCCACAGCTCCACCTCACACCGACCTGACAGTCCGCAAACGCCCGCTACTCCTCTGATAGGAGCGGTTAGACACGTGTTGTGCTGTCTGTCTGCCTGCCTGCCTGTCTGTCTGTCTGTCTAGCTGCCTGTCTGTCTGTCTAGCTGCCTGTCTGTCGCCACGTCACTGGACTTTGCCTTCACTGAACCGAAAGCGTCTCTCCCGAACGAAAAATGAATTAGAATACCTATATAATGTCCCTACCGTGTCTGTGGTTCTCTGTAGTGAGTTTATAGGGACCTAACTTATAGGCTACCTTAACGGTATTTTTTCGTCTCCTATAGTATCACTATAGCAGTCCTATAATATTACTATAGGGACTTGGCGCGTGTCTGGTACTAAATAGTGAGTTTACAGTGACCTTATAGTATGTGTTTTATCTTCTATAGCACCACTATAATATTCCTATAATATTACTTTAACATTCCCACAGGGACTTAACTAGTGAGTTAGTGACCTCATGGTTATTTTCTTTTCTTTTCTCTTCTCTTCTCTTCTCTTCTCTCCTATATAGGATTTTCTTCTGTAGTGATAAGCGTTGCTGTGTTTTTTGTATTTCTATGGTATCGTTCTAAATTGTAGGATTACTATAGTTCTTTTTCGTGAATGATCAACCAAACGTCTCTCTCTCTCTCTCTCTCTCTCTCTCTCTCTCTCTCTCTCTCTCTCTCTCAAATACAGCAACAACGACCTCTGGCTGTGGCGACCGCACACTAAACTTAACTTGCTCCACACAGGATTAAAGACTGCTTGCTTGTTTTACAGATGGTAAAGTGAGCAGCAGGGGTCCATGCAGTCCATCGCTTCCTTTGGCTGCTGATGTAGCAGTGAGTTGGAAATATCGCTGTCCGAGGTGCTGAAACTCCCCGTCTCTCTCTCTCTCTCTCTCTCTCTCTCTCTCTCTCTCTCTCTCTCTCTCTCTCTCTCTCTCTCTCTCTCTCTGCACACCTGGACTGTCTTGCTCCCGTGCTGCATTCCCTTATGGGAATAATCCTTACGGAAAATTATTATAGTAATTCCTTGATAAACTCTACAAAGCAAAACCCCTATAAACTCAAAACTCTATTTTAGTAATATTATAGCCTAGTGATGCCACAGGGAACTAAAAATACCACAGATTATGATAAGGTCATTGCAAATCACAGCAAGTAGGCTTTGTCCTGCCATTTATAGTTTATAGCCTATATTTATAGTGTTTCTGTTATAGTGACCTTATTGCAGCCTACGTTTACTTCCTATGGCATCACTATGATATCCATATAATATCTGTGCTTATTATTACTTGTGCTTTTGCAGTGATGTTTGTATATTTCCCTCAAAAAAGTATTCTACGATGTAGTTCTTTTCGTTCGGGTGTGATCATACAATGAGATTAGACAAAACTTCAATAATCCCCATGGGAAATTGGGCTAAATGATTTATGTGATGATAATCGTTCATTTTGTTTGTAGGGTTACTTGAAATGCATCATTCCCTACAGCTGACCACAGATATATATTTATTTGTTGGTGACGTCCTTTATGAAATTTAACACGACTCTTAAATATGATTAATAGTCTAAATCTTGTCACTCAGGTAGCCTGTATGACGGGGATTTGAAAAAGATTTTATTTATTTTATTTTTATAGATTTTATAGGTATATATTTTTATCATGCATTGTTATTTTAATGAGGTTGTTTCTGTTGAAAAATCTAAATCTATATACATATAGATACATTTCATGATTAATAATAATAATTACTTATTAATAATACCTATTATAAATTCATATATATGTTGATTCTGAAACTTGTGTGCCTTCCACTCTCTAAACACGCACACACACACACACACACACACTAACAAATCAGCCGGGGATATACGTCATCAACGTGCGCCTCACACAAACCACACTAGCGGGAATTTGTCAGTTGAGGAACAAAATCAGAGAAGTTTGCATTTAGGCAAAGAGAGTGAGTACATTCAGTGAGGGCGGTCGCTTCCTACTCAGGTTGTGAATTTGTACTGAGATCTGCTCAGACTCAAGTTGGGACAGCATGTTTATTTAGTCTCTTTAGTGTTAGGTAGTCTTTGTTTTGGGACAGCTAACGGTAGCTTTCACGTTAGCTAGCTAGTTTACGGTTATCTGTGTCACTTCCGTGTCTTCTAGCCGGATTTAAATCTGTTCTTGTAGACAAAATTCGTCGTAAAGCCATATGCAGCACATTGAATTGACTTTGTTTGTGTTTTTTAATGTCACAGGTAGCAAGAATTGACAGTGGTTGTTTTTTATTCGTCGCCCAGACAAAGTGTGTCACCATGATGCAGAGAAAGAGGTTGTCCAACACACAGAACTCTTCTCAGAGCAAAGCAGCGTCGGTACCGCGGGTAAGAGATATGCAGTGTTTACATCTGTTCAGACACATGTTAGCTCTCCTGGATAGTATGTCACCTTAGATAAGCAAAATGAGGAATAGCTGAACTTCTCTAGAATTAAAATCACTTGAAATTATCCCAGATAGAAAATGTATAATCAACTCACCCATCTTCCCTGGGACCCCTCAAATGGGGTTTCATCTGTGCTTTGGGAATCCATGACATTAAGTTTAGAAACCCCTTTCATTTGTCTATCATCCTGTTCTGTAGCTCTACTTCCTGTCACTGCTAGTAACATACTCCATCCCTGTGACTTCAGTTATACCCACAGAAAAGTTAGCCTGATGTGGACCCAATAGTAAATTTATGGCAGCATGATGTCAGAATCATTAAATATTTTTCAGGGCCATACATTAATGCAATGCTAAATTCTGAAAAGGCATATGAAGATGTCATTTTCATAGTGATTGACATAGAGGTAACTCAAAACATATTAGCAATTTTACTTGTTTTTTATATTGATTTCTCCAATTTCAGTGCTAATTAGGTATGCAATTAACCTAGGTGGCCCATCTGGGTGACAACACACTGTGGGGAAACCTTGGTCATATTTTCTGATAATGGGGTAGCAATAACACATTAATAAAGGTTTCTGAGTGTGTGTTTGCATGTTTCAGCGCTCTGACACCTTGCAGGGTGAGGAAGAGGACGATGACATAACATTTACTCAGCCGAGTACATCACAGGTCCAGAGAGGACTGGAGAGGCTCACACCTGCACAGGTCGACCAAAAGGTAACACACACACACACACACGTACTGTAGCATCGTTCAAATGACAAAAACTCATCTTGGTCTTTTATTTAATGCTTTATTACACACTTTGTCTGTCTGTCCTGTAGACAGCAGAGGTGGTGCAGTACTTTCTAGTGAGGGACCAAAAGAAGATTCCCATCCGCCGAGCAGGTATGAGACACACACACACACACACACACACACACACACACATACACATACACATAAAGATTGATCATGTGTATATTTTAATCTAATACCATTCCTCCTCTTTGTCTATCCTCTAGACCTTGTGAAACATGTGGTGAAAGAGTACAGAAACATCTACACTGAGATCATGAAGAGAGCAGCACGTACCTTTGAGCAGGTGTGTACAGACTGAGAGGATCAGGGGCAACCTTAGCATCTGCTAAAAAATGTCAGATTTAAAAGAGAAAATCCTTCTCAACCACTTTCCCTCCCATCTTTGGCAGTCTTTTTTAATTCTCTCTTACGCCTAACACAATATCCCCCTCTCTCTTTCTTTGTTGTTTTTTCTTGTGCACTCTTTTGGGCAGGTATTCGGTCTTAAACTGGTTGAAATCGACACTAAAAATCACGTGTACATACTGATCAATAAGATGGAGACAGTTGAAGGAGCCCCACTGAGCAAGTGAGTATCTGTTTGGATCCATAACTATATTATTGCATTCATTTTGATGAATCATATCAAATGCTTGAAATGTTCAGTTGAAGTGTACGTATATCTTTTAGTGTCAGCACGATCTTCGGTGCATATTTGTCGGTGTATTAATTAATCTTCTTGTTTTCCTGGTGTGTAAAAGCCCTAGCAATCCAAAGATGGGTCTGCTCTTTGTGATCCTGAGCATTGTTTTCATGAAAGGAGGCGTTGTCAAAGAAAGTGAGTGATATGCCTTTCTGGATTACTCAAGCATTCATTCATCTATCCATGTACGCATGTATTAATCCACCCGTTCACAATATCTTCATGTTGTCCTGATAATGAGGTTAAATTGCACATGCTAAGTACACCATATGAAAAAATGTCTGGTCATGTTTTGTGCTTCAGACCTCATCTGGAATACCCTCAAGAAACTACGCGTTGACCCTGGGTAAGGCAGGAGTTTTTTGTATATTATGTGTATATGCATGTAGTTTGCACCAGATCATAAATGACTTGACATATTGGTCATATTTTTTATTTGTTCATATTGCATGATAATGAGTTATTGCTGTGCTGGTCTCCAGAGAGAAACATGAAGAGTTTGGTGATGTTAAGCGGGTGGTCACAGACGAGTTTGTGCGTCAAAGGTGAGAACCCGTCTCAATTGTTTTTAAGTAGCTTCCTTTTCTTTTTCCCTCCCCCAGTTCCTTGCAAAGCAGATGGGTTGTTGGGTTGGTTAAATGGAGAAAACGTTCACTTTGTTGTGCACCCCTCCCCAACATCCTACTTTCTCCTCTCCCCTCCCCCAAGTCTGAAAGTGTGAATGTCTTTGCTATCGTGGCCCGTTCCCACAGCTTTCAACCCAATGGCTCAGTGGTCTAATGGAGCAGGTCTGTAATCAGAAGGTCCCAGGTTCAAACCTTGCTGGAATCAGTGTGTATAGTCGCCATGTAATACAAGTACTGTACTGGTGTGTTCAGAGCCAGTGTCTGTCAGACCATAGACTCTGGTTTATACCACACCACAGAGCAGCAGGACAGTGGAAGAGACCCAGACCACTACAGCAGAGTGGCTGGTCCAGCACTGACTCCATACATTATTATTGTTATTTGCCTCTTTATGCTAACTTAGGTTATATATCGTCGGTGTCCTGCAGAGGCCTCATATCTCCACAGTCAATTCAGAATTGTGTAACACTGGCTAAGTTTTCAGTAGAGACCTGTGCATTTGTGACATTTTACAATGGACTTTCTGTGGTTTGGTTTAGTCCCAGGGTCATAAAACATTTTCTACAGATTGGACACAATGACTGCTGTCAATTACAGTTAAGAAAATAGCAAGATTGGAGATACAAGGTTTCTGCAAGATATCAGTAGTATTATATTTCTACCATATAATCATGTAGCTAGTTGTAAAGGATATTTTAGGCACTATATCTAAACATACAAGAACATGTATGCTGTATCTAGTGTAATGTTTGCCTCTTTTGAGGATTTGTCAAAGGGTTTTGTGAAGAATGCTCCATACCGGATGACACAGTTTGTTTTCTACGTTATTGTGTATGTGTGTGTGTGTGTGTGTGTGTGTGTGTATGTCCAGATACCTGGAGTATGTGCGAATCCCCCACACAGAGCCGATTGAGCATGAATTCCGCTGGGGTCAACGCGCCGAATTGGAAGTGTCAAAAGTCAAAATCCTGGAGTTCATGGGTCAGGTAAGATCCACCCACCCACCTCAGTAGTGTGTGAACACACAGTATGCCTGCCTGCCAGTGTAAGTAATGGTGATTTGGTGTTTCTGTTATTTTCTCTGTCTCAGCTCCATGACCAGGACCCTCAGAGCTGGAGCCAGCAGTACAAAGAAGCCACCAACCCCAACCCCAACTCCACCCAGGCCAGCACTAGTAGTCAGAGATAACCCCATGTTTACACATGTTATATACATGTTTTTTTGTTGTTGTTCTTTTTCCTTTCTTAACTTTATTTATTTTGGGATGATGCTTGGAGGAAAGGAGAGAAGCCATCAACTCTGCTTCAACTATTTTTTTCTCTTTTTTTTAAGTGTGTTTTTGTGTCAGTGATGTTGGGGGTTTACTTCCCAGTTTGAGCCAACATATATATTTTCTTCTTTTTGGCAGTAAGTGAAGGAGTCATAGTCTACCGGATTTGCAGTTTAACATTACTAAACAGTTCTGTTAGTACCAAAACTAAAAATGAATCAACTCAAAGAGTTGATTTCTGATATATTGAGATGTCCCAGAGGGGATTAATTCATTAATTTGTTACAGAGATGGATATATTGTTGTATTTTGTCTGAATCAGGCCTGGGTCAATCAGTATTTGTGAATAAATAAGTGGAGTTTACTGTGTCAGGACAATATAGATGGTGTCACAGAAAATATAAGAGTCTTTCAAATACGTTAGTGTGGTGGAATCTTTCCAGTATTTATTGCATTGTCCTATGTGGCAAACTTCACCCATCAGTTACTCCAAGTAGATTACAACAGTCACAAAAAAATTGCAAAGATTGCCTAAGGTCTGGTTTGTATGTTTTTATAATGTAAATAAAGTTGTTGACACTTTCCAGACTGTATGTTAGTGTTTGACCTCAGTTGAGCCTTATAAATTATTCATTCATCATTTCTGTGCAAGAGTTTAATAACAGTTAATTTCACACACAAACACAATGTCAGTTATGTGTTTTACTTTTATTGCCTGGACTTTAAGGTGACACAGTGTTATATTTTTTCAAGTTCAGAAAATAAAATCCTTTTATATAGATTTAAAAACATGAATGATTGCCTTTGTCTTTTCATTTGTTATTATTTCTCTCTCACTCTCATCGCTCTGTTAGACAGTCCTCCTAAGTGGCTGCACACTACAAAGCTGAAGACACACAGGCACAACCACACACAGAGCAGTGTTACAACAGCAGTATGAGTCTGATAGCACACCTGTTAAACCTGGATACAGTTTGAATTGATCACATGCAGAAACACAAGTTTATATCTGACTTGACACTGCAGAATACCACTGATAGTAAGAATTGAACGTGACATTAAAGGGATGGTTTGATATTGTGAATGTTGGTTTGCTAATTGTCAGGTGATGGTCACATAGTGGGGAAAAAAGTACACTTGTCCATTTACACTGAAAAACGGCTTGCCATCTGTGTTTGCATTCCTTTATGAAAATAATGTGATGCTTAATTGATCCCTCTGGGGAAATAAGTCTTTTCTGTTGCTCCCTTCCACAGCAAGGTCAAAGGTCAGGGTCAGATACAGAGCAGTGCCCCTGGAGCTGGTAGGGATTCAGTGTATTGCTGAAACACTTAAGCAGGGCGGATGCTTGCTCACACTGCCTTCAACCTCGGTCCTGTGGGTGCAGGGTGCTCTCCCTCCTCACTATGCCACCCTGCTGTCCCCCCCCAAAAGAATGATGGGTACTGAGGTACGCATTAGCTTCAGTGAGGAATGCTAACAGGCCATTTTTCAGCAAAATGGGGAAACACACATAATGTAATAAGTGCCAGGTGAAGCAAACTAGCAGTACAGTTTTCAAATCGACCCTTTTAAGGAGCACCCATGACATCCAGACTGAAGGGCAGGCAAGGTGAACCTGATCAGAAGACAGCCACACTGGATAGAGGTCCACAAACATATACACCTTGTCAATATTATACACAATTAGCCAGTTAGCTTTGAAATATTCTTCTAATATTTCCCAAAAAATGCTGACACATTGCACCACAAGACAACTATTAGTATTGCAACAGATTCCCTTTAGTTTGCCATTAAAATGACCCACATGAGGTAAGAACATGATGCTACATTGCACATACATGGCCTATATCTTCCTTGTGTGTAAGTGTGTGTATGTGTATAGGGTGCATAGAGTTATCATTATGTATATTTGTAATAACAGAGGCACGTGATGGTATTGGGCAGTTAGGGTGCCGACTCGTCCCTTGTAGTTTTACCCCAAAGGATTGTGGGTTCTGTAGTTTGCAAAGTCCAAATAGAGCGCTTTCTCTCATAAGTCTCACTCTGATTGGTTGACCACATCACAGCATTGCTACACATAAACTCCAGGTTGTCTCTCCTCATTGGTTTGTACCGCTGTGACAAATACTGTACAACACCCACCCAAAAACCTTCTCACCAGACTCTAACCTTTGGATACTCTTGTAATGCCCTTTGGTGAATGAAGAAATAACTGATCAGACGTAACATTACATGACACAAAATGACACAAATTGACACGACATCAAGTAAGAGCTGGTTGTCAATAACTGTAGATTGGCAGCTGCATTAGTAAAGGTAGGGGAGAGGAAATAAAAAAAGGACAGAACAAAGAAAGGAGGGAGTAAAAGGATCAAGGGAGGAAGGAAGGAAGGAAAGCACCAAGAAAAAGAGATAAGAGGGGTGGGGGTGGGGGGGTGCATTCCAGAGTATCCAAATAGTGATACTGGTATTCTGGCCAGCGTTCAGCAACAGTGGTTCAGTTTTCACAGAAAAGGAACCCTCTTCTTCATATCACAGGCATTTGGCCAGAGTCCTGCATTATAAAGTGCATTACAACAGAAATAGGCTGCCATCTGAGAAATGTCTCTTTTTCATTTATCACAAACCGAGTTTTCCATTTCACAACAATGACCACAACAACAACAGTGATCACTAAGATTATTTAATAAAAAAAAAAAAGCCCCTAGGCCCCTTTCCATGAAGGCAGATGGAAAGGAAGCCTCCTCCCTGTCTTGTCTCCTCTAGATGTGCTCTGGGACGGTCTCTAATGCCTCCTCTGTGTCTCTGTCCACGTCCACGTTCTGAAAGAGACACTAGTGATGACAAGCTGATCACAATGTGTGTGTGTGTGTGTGTGTGTGTGTGTGTGTGTGTGTGTGTGTGTGTGTATGGCACATACTAACATTAATATAAGTGTGGAGAATGTCAAGACACTTTTAAAGAGAGAGCGCATTTTCAGTTTTCAGAGAAAAATCTTTTCCTAGGCTAAATTTAGCCTTCTGCAGCAACCTACTGACCAGCACTGCACAACATGTGATCAGACATGCTGACTGATTTAAGGTCATCAGCCAATTTCTGTGCCAATTTAAGATGTTTGGGCTATTAATTAGGAGGATAAGGTTGACCATGGTGAAGACAGCCAGATTTCAAACAAAAAAAAAATAGTCAGTTAGTTAGTCAGTTACCCAGAGATATACAGTACAAAATAAACTGTGGTTACACCTCATGGTTCTTAGGTATAGGCAGTGTAAAGGACAAATTTTGATATTGGTCTAATTTGCTTATTATATACATATTATAGCATATGATGTGTGCATGTGCGCTGAATGAATGCTTTTGAGTGAACGTACAGAACGTCTGTATCCCTGTGCTCAGGGTTCGTATCGTTACTCACAACTGGTTTGTCCCTGTGTGTGTTGACAGCTTCAATGTTGAGGAAGACAGACTCCACTTTACAACCTGAGAGACGAGGAGGAAGAAACAGAGACAGGTTGTGATGTATGTGTGCGATAAAGAGATGGAGAGATTCAGAGTTATAGTGCAACTGACATGAAAGGGAGGTCATCGTTATGTGACAAGATGAAGGGGAAACGGAGAGACTGACCGTAGGCGACTGGTGTGAGTTTCAGAACCGTGTGGAGAGGACACTTCAGGTAGGGCAGCTCATCTGACACACACACAGAGAGAGAGAGAGAGAGAGAGAGAGAGAGAGAGAGAGAGAGAGAGAGAGAGAGAGAGAGAGAGAGGGAGGGAGGGAGGCAATATTTGTTTTATTCCAAAATGGTACATATGCATTTTGAGGAAACCATCATCAAATAGTAATTATCCTATTTTGTAATCAGCTTCTTCTGAGAGCTACCAGACTTCAACAGTATATCCTCATGTGTCTCATTTTCATATCAAGTTATGTGACAAAGCGAAGATAAAGCATCTGAGATCTAAGGCTCATTCATATCAATCAATGTGGTAGAGGAAGGAGACTTGGATGTATTCTTCTCACTTGCACTCTTGTCCAGGAAGTAGGCCAGCAGACACCTCATGACGGCCTGGTGACAGATAACTAAAACGTTCTCCTGCCTCTCCAGCTCCATGATATGACCGGCTCCAGACGTTGGACAAGGTCCTCGTAGGACTGGTACACACACGCACACACACACATTGGCACAGAGATATGTTATACTGTGCACACACACATGCATGCACACACACACTCTCAAACAATTCAATTCAACATTATTGTCATTCCACCTTAAACAAATGCACAGTGAAACAACACTTACAGTAGCAAAAGTACAAACTGCAGCAAGAGGTAGGGCAGCTCACAGTCAACGTAGCATTACAGTATTTACAGGATCACAGTTATTAAAGTGAATGGTAGTGGGTAAAGAGTCCTGTTCTGCATCCTTATGGCTTGGGGCTGAAAACTGTTCCTGATAGTAAGGGAGCAAACAGTTCATGGTTGGGTTGTTTGGTTGCTAAAGATACTGCGGGTCTTCCTCTCACACTGAGCACCCAGTGATGAAGTGGAGTTTTTACAACCCGCTGTAAGGTAGTGCAGTCCGAGGCCTTGCCGTTCCCAAATTATCCCATACCATTCCCATATGATGCAGCAAGGGAGTATGCTCTCTACTGTACGGGTTAACTAGTTTGCAGACTTCTCAGGTAGTGAAGATGCTGCTGTACCTTTGCAACCAGTGAAAAGGTTTTACAGCTCCATCCCTTGGTAATGTAAGAAGGAACCCAAAGGTGTTGACGCTCTCCATTGCGATCCTGTCGATTTGCACTGGGGCACGGTCAGTTTGTTGTTTGCTGAAGTCAAATTTTGGCTCATTTGTCTTGTCAGAGTCGAGGGATAAACTGTCTGCGCACCACGCTTCATGATGTTTCACCTCCTCCCTGCTCCCTGTACGCTGACTCAGCCTGTGATTAGGCCCACCACTGTCATCAGCAAACTTAATGATGGTGCTGGAGTCCTGCCTGGCAACACAGTTGTGTTGCCAGGTTTGTCCCAACACCCCACGTTGAGAACCACCACAGTACACAACCCTGTTCAAATTTAGTGTGTGTGAGGTGTGGTGCCCCATCCTGACAGCCTGAGGCCTGTTGGTCAGGAACTCTAACATCCAGTGAGTTCTGAGACCAGTTTCTATGATGTGATGGTGTTGAATGCTGACCTGTAGTCGATAAACAGCATTATTGCATTCATGTTCTTTCTTCAAGATGGGACAAGGCCGAGAAATTGTAGATTGTGTAGATCTGTGGGGACGGTATGAAATTTGGTGATGGTCCAGTGTGTCTGGCCTTGATGTGGGTTGATGCCCAACCTCTCACAGCACCACATGATTACTGGAGCGAGTGCAATAGTCATTGAGGCACGTAATTATATTTTTATTGGGTGGCTGTCTTAAAGCAGATGGGGACAACCACCTGGGCCCGGGACATGTTGACAATGACTGAGCGCTCTGAGTGTGCGGCTGGGATGTCAGCTTTTTGTGTTAACCCTTTTCAGGGTTCTTCGCACGTCATCTAGGTGAGCACTTCGTCTCCTGGAGGAGCCTGACACTGTGTTGCAGGCCTCAAAGCACACACAGAAGTTGTTGAGCTCACCTGTAAAGAAGGCAATACTGTCACAAGTGCAGGTGTTCTTACTCTTGTAGTCAGTGGTGATCTGGATCCCATTCCACATGAATCTGGGATTGCTGGCTTTGGAGTTTTCAAGCATATGTGTTTTTTGCCCTCTTCATGTTGTTGTTGAGGTTTCTCCTTATTGCCCCAGCATTGTTGGATCCATGGAATCGGGAAGCGTCTGGATCACTGTCTTTACACTCACATCTTTAACACATTTGCTGATGTATCCAGTGACTGGTGAAGTGTATTCTTCGATGTTGGTGTAAGATCCTTGTGTGCCTGCCTCTTTGAACATATTCCAGTTGGTGCATTCAAAGAAGGCCTGAAGAGATGATTCTGCCCCATCAAGCCACAGATTATTAAGTCTGAAAACTAGTTTGACATGTCTTTTATTGACTTGTCTGTAAATGGGGATCAGGAAAACAGATGGGAAAAGGAGATGTGGTCAAAATAGTCGAAGTGGAGGTGTGGGATGGCTTCTCTTGTAGGACAAGATTTAGGGAGAACTGCTGAAAAGTTTGTTCCATGTCTCCCTCAATGATAAAAAAAAACACCCTTGGGGGGCACTGCCTGTTTTTCTAATTGTTCCACAGAGAAATTTGAGTGCCTCTTTAGTATTAGTACTCAGGGCTTTGTACACTGCTATGATGATAATGATGGTGACCTTTTATCATCAGGAAATCTGATTCAGTTTCATGAGCTGCGTTTGTGTTGCATGCTTTGTTTATGTAAATACTCAAGCTTCTGTCTCTGGTCTTACACAATGCTTTGTTTCAGCAGACTAGGGAATTAGTGTATCCATCAATCCTGTATCCTGGATGGAGTTGTCCAGATTGTTTTTATACATGTACACACACATTTATATGGTGGGACATACAGATAGCTACACTCATGCTCAAACACTTATATCACTGCATGCTCATATGTAAGGAGTATACTAATTCCTGTAGTTGCACATTTGTAGAACCTATTATGAAGACCTTTAGTATAATGCAGTGAAGGATAAAGTTTGAAAGCCTTTGCTTAACACATGGTGAAAACAATCTCGTTCCTCACCTCTCCTTTGGGGTAGCGGTAGCGGTACTTGTCTTGGTCCCTCAGTGCAAACTCCTCTGGGTAATTGTCTTGGATCTCCTCATACGTCATGTCTTCACAAACCCCCTGAGACAGCAAAGACAGCGAGAGTCAGAAACACACAAACTGCAGAGGAGAACTGAAAACTTTGAAGTGTACCCCCGCCCCCCCGCCCCCCTCTCTCTTTCCCTCACACACACAAATGCCTCCCTACACACACATAAAAAGACAACACAGTCTAAAAAAATGTGTGAAATGAGGACAAACTCTGAACTGCAGAGTATGTGCTGTGGACACAAATAATATGATGATTACTCATTCCTCCACCACAAAAGGATTATGTGACAATAGCACAAATTGGGCACACCCTTTTCACCTGTTTGTCACGTGAGAAAGTTATCTAATGGTTACATTTAGGCAAGCAAAGCAACTTGGGTGAAGGTTAGGGTATGCTTTTAGTCATGGCTAAATAAGAAAAACCTGTGTCTCATTTATATACATAATCCTTTTGTGGTGGGGAAATGTATTTCTCTCATGTTCTTAGCATTTAAGACATCGTGCTCATTTCACAAAGTAACAGCACTCACAGCATCTATCTCATTGAGGGCCTTCCACTGTTCATACGGGACTCCCAGGGCCTCTGCAGTCTGGATGGTCCTCTTCATGTGGCTGGTCCACACCTTCAGGTCACTGATACACTGGCCACGCATGTACGCACCCAGAGCACTGGCAAACTGACAGACAGACAGACAGACAGAGACAGACAGAGACAGACAGAGACAGACAGACAGACAGACAGACAGACAGTGAGGACAGTGTTGTTAGCAAGGTAGAGAGATACATACATACAGAACAATATGACTCCAAAATACATGGATATGGACACATACAACCAGGGGGATACATACACCCACCTGCAAACCCACACACACACACACACACAGTCCCAGACTCCTAACCTTGCTCCCGCGAGGCGACAGCCCTGAATCTCCCCCGATGCGTCCCACCAGGTTGAGTTCGCTCTCTCCGTGGCGGCTCAGGTAGATGGAGCGCGGTGTGACGTGGATGTTCATCAGGTAGTAGACTATCCTGCTCTGGATGTGGTCCTGCACCCGGTTCACCAGGTACCTACTGCCCACGTTGAAGATTTTGATGTAGGACAAGTTCCTGCATGGAGAAAACAGAGTGTGAGAGGGGAAGCAGGCAGGAAAATATGCATTTTATACAGACAGAACTATATCTGACAAGTTTAAAGCTGCTCTCCTCCCCCCTATACACACCCTGACAGTAGCAATGAGTGACAGGTGATGGACAGACTGATGGCCTCCTGCTCCAGAGTTTAGCAGGAACAATGACACTATCAATACTGCAGAGATTCTGACACATTATCTTGCTTATTTATGTTCACCAAACATGGGGATTACTTTTGCTGAATTCAAACAAAATGTCAACTGATAAAACCAACAATTTCTGTGCTGTTTTTGACTGGGAACTGATCTTTTGTTTAGATAATGTCAGATTGGTATCGTGGATGCTGTCACCTGTCCTTGTCGTCATCCAGTGGGACATAGGTCATCTTATAACAGTCAATCCTCTTCAGGAAGTCAGCCACCACCTCCTCCTTGTCACAGTCCACATAGTCAGGACTGCTCAGCTTCACTTGCTATGTGTGAAGAGAGAGGGAGAGAGAGAGAGAGAGAGAGAGAGAACACACATTAGCTGGCTGTCTGGCAACAGTAACCAACCCATAATTAAGAGCCTTGACTACAGACTGTGAACACAACCGGGCTATAGAACGATGCAGAGGGGAAAGGGGTTTAATGCAACATATGTTAACTTGTCATGTTGATGCTTTGGTCATATTGTTCTTTGCTTTGATGCCATGAAGTGAAGTGAACTGAAGAGAGAACTGTAGTAAAAGAGTGAAGAACGGGAAAAAGAGAGCAGGGGAGGCATTCACCATATGTGCAGACAGTCTTGTTAGCCCTGGGGCTTTGGGAAAATATTGTTCCCGGGACACGCGTGACTTGGCAATATCTGAACTGCGCTCCTCTGACATACACAGTTACTACGCTGCCGCTTTCTCATCGGTTCAGTCTGCTCCACCAATAATAAGAAACACACTGGGTCTTGGCTCAAAACAGCTCTTGGCTCAAAGTTGTCGCCTTGCAGTGATCTTGGAACCACAACTTCCTGCACAAAAAACACACATACACACACACGCGCTTACTGTAATATTCTCCGCAATGATTTCAGGATCGTCACATATCGACTCGACAAAGAAAACCTGCAGAGGGAGGAAAAAGGGGGAGAAAAAATGATACCACAGTTGGGATGCATTGTCAATCTCAGGTTTCTGTTTGTAAAGAGAAAAAAGAACGAACACACTGACCTTGTATCCGTTTTCCTTGGCAAAGCCGAGGATGACCTCTCTGCGCTCTGGGGTGGTGTTGGTGGCATCAAACACCTTACAGGGGACATAAATAAGATTAGTAACAATGACTAATGACTATGATACCATGCACCAATGTTTCTTAAACTGTCAGAACCCAAAAATGTTTTCCTGCTATACAGTAGGGTATATTACACAGCTGCTGCAACTATGAATGGAAAGAAAACCACCATAGAAATTAGAATAATCGATAAAGCAACAGAGTAATAAAGGATTTGATGTTAGTTTTCACTCACCGCCACCTGACCAGGCTCTCTGGTGAAGTAGTGACACACATCTTTCAGGGCAGCGATGGCACAGGCCCTGTGAACAGAAAAAGACAAATAACACACAGTTCAGAAGCAGCACAATTTCTGGATTATATAGAAAAAAAGAAACACAGTCTGACTTGGTTTACAGTTCAACAACACACTGATCAGTTCATACTTTTTGATTGGTTTATATTCCAAGAAGATGAGACAACATGTCAAGTCATACACTGTTCCAACAAGTCACTGTGTGATTGGTTCGTACTTGCGTATCTTCATGGCCTCCTCATTGTCGGGTCTGAAGAACTCATAGCTGTTGTAGGAGCGCGTGGCGTCTCTCCTGTACTGCCCAACATTGAACACTGTTACAGGAAGAGGAAGTGATGTCAGGGAAGCCTTCGAAGCCGTCATCGTAGTAACATGTTTGCTGATGACGCCACGTTAAATTTCAAAGATCGTTCTTTGATTAATGATCTCTTCTCATGCTTTAGTGCGACTCTAAGATTGTGTTTGAGAGATCATTCATGAGTGCATGTGCCGAGTTTATAAAACACACTTAGACTTATACATTTAGACTTTTTTTAGACTTATAAATGTGACAGCAAGCCAATAAAGCTACACACGCAACTTCCATTAAAAAGTTATAAATTAGTCCAAACTAGATGAAGGCTTTTCATATGTTGCAACACTTTAGGCATTTTAGCATCTCTACACCTATGCAGTGACAGCTCTCTCAGACTTCTGCATGCCCAGTCAGGGGAGCTGGCGGCTTTTTCATATCAGCTCAAGGTCTGTGACAACACTCGTGTGGAGTTATGCACATACATTCACCACAGTGCCGTGGGACACTATCCAACTTAATCACAATACTTGAGAAAATGATTGCCTGTTGTTTATTGAGGAGAAGCTAATTATTAACAGGACGTTAAAGGAAAAATATATCTTAGCTATGAATCTTCACACCTTAGCTGCAGATTTTCACAAAACTTCCACAGTTCTCTTCGCATATTTAGAACGGACTACATGTCTTTGCCACGACCATCCAGAATCTGTACGTTTACTGTAAGATCAAATATCATTGTACAGTAAAACATTTCTGCCACTGAGGACCCAAAGGTGAGTCTAAACATGAGTCTAAATGTGACTGTGAGCGCAAAGGCGTGCGGTACCTTTGGTGGGAACCCCGATCCAGTTGAGGTATCTGGTGAGCTTCTTAGAGATGTAGGTTTTCCCTCTGGCCGGGAGTCCCACCATCACTATCATGGTGGGGGAGTTGGTGAACTGCGGCACCGACGCTGAAACACACATAAGACAGAGAGAGAGAGAGAAGTATTACAGATCCTTGTTTTTTTTAATTTTGGTGTCTGTTCAGCCATGGTGGCTATCGCTGCTCATGCTAACTACCCAGTTCTTCTGTTTATTCCAAACAAACCGGAAACGTAACACATCGATTCCTGTGCAGGATCTTTCTCAGGACAGACCTACCAGACACCGGGTGTTTAGAACAGCAAACACAAAAGCTTTCATGAACTGGCTTTAGCTTGACTCACTGCTGTGTTATCTGTGGTAGAGAATAGCAAAATAGATGTTTATTTATATGAAATCGTTGCTGATTATTACTTTAAGTTCACATATGCCAGTAGCGTGAGTCTGAGTCTGAAGCGTGTCATATCTAATTAACTTAAGTACACATTTGCGCACACACAAACACATGCAAACACCCATGCACACACATACACACACACACACACACCACATACACACACACACACACACACTCACATGGCCTTGACCTTTGGGGTGAATGGCCGTCAGGTCCCTTACAGTGGGGGACACTGTGTTCTATACAAGTAATCCTCTGAACCCAAAGGCACACAGCTACACAAACAGCCAAAACACCATTGATAAGCAAAATTACTCGGCATTCAAGAACAGCTCCAACCTCCTGTGATGTGGGATTCATGACAAGTATCAACTTGTCAGACCCAGGTGTGAAGCCACAATGTGTGTGTGTGTGTAAGAGTGTGCGTACTCACAGCCTCTCCGGCGGCTCAGCTTGCTGTTCATCCATGGAACCCAGGTCTTCTCTAGAGGATTTTGAGTCAGTGTAGTTTGTTTCCTGGACATAACTGCCACAACCAAGTGTGTGTGTGTGTGTGTAGACCTATATACAGTATGTGTCTGTCTGAGCGTGTGTGTGTGTGACACACTTGACAGAAGGACGAAATAAAAAGGAGCTGTCCAGGTGAGCTTTGAGTGATATTGAACTGGCGGTGAAAAGGAGGAGGAGATTCACTGGTGTGTGTGTGTGTCAGCATACCTGCGCGGCTAATGGCACGGGACAACGTGCTTCTAACTGGACCAGCGAGCTGTCAGTCACGTAAATTATGGGGGTAACGCCCAGAGTGAGATCAGCCACCAATCAAAAACCACAACACGTGACAAAACAGGTCTGGGTGAGCAGCATGGGGCTTTATTAACAACCAAGCAGAGCAGCTCCATTATGAATTGGCTGCTTAAAGATAGCCGATGGTAAGTCCTAAGGCTGCCCAATGTGTGTGTGTGTGTGTGTGTGTGTGTGTTTGAGGGTGGGGTGGTGGGAAAGGGTGAGATGGGAGAAGAAAAAGAAAGAACAGGGGGGGAGACATAGAGAAAGTGACATGGGAGAAAAGGACAAAGGAGAGGGAGGGAGAAAGGGAGGGGGAGAGAGAGAGAGAGAGAGAGAGAGAGAGAGAGAGAGAGAGATTCTGAGTGTGTGTTTTGTGTTTACTCGATGGTGATTAGTTGTTTGGCCGCTAGGGAACAGAATGTATGACAGGACACCCGCCTGTT
>NW_027282773.1:0-114564 GCF_046629955.1 Centroberyx affinis
TGAATTATGGATTTTGAAAAGCAGCTCGGTCAATAAGCTCTTTGCAGCTAAACGCTTTTCACCTGAGATTTCTACACGCCATCGCTTCATTGTTGTAAGATCTCAATGGACAATAACACAAAAGAAATCATGTATTTTACCAATGTAGCAGGGCTTATGGACAGTCTATGACCCCCTGAAATAAGCATAATTATAAGCCTTTCTTCTGCCAACATGTTCTATATAAAAAGCTAAGACTTACAACCACTTCTGACTCTCCAGCAGCCCGTCAAGTGCTGCCGGGATTGAAGCCCCGCGGCCTAAACGATAGCTCCCACCGTGCCATTAGGGGCATGCGGAGAGGACCCCATGAAAGCGCTGCCAAAAAATCTCCTTGAAGACGGAGGGAAAGAAAGGCAAGGGGTATTGATCCGTCTGTCCACGGATATGATACTTAAGCCCTGGTACTGAGAGCCGGAGAGCCCCCGGATCCATATCTCAAAGACTTTAATCCTGGCCCCTCTTACAGCTGGATTGGCCTTCACCTTAACCTCCCGACAACTGCTCCCGCAGATCAGCCATGGAAATTTTATTCTTCTCACAATCTGCTTCCCTCCTCCTCCCTCTCTCGCTCTCGCTCTCCCTCGCTCCGCTTTCGCCGGGCTGCGGTTATTAAAAGGGCCGCCCCGCGTTCCCATCCGAATTAGGAGTGAGAGGTGAATTAATACCTGATCCTGGTTTTCATCATTTTCTGAAAAGTTCTTATCCTCCTTTCTCTTGTTAGTTGAAGTTGGAAGGTGGTGGGGGGGTGGGGGGTGGAGGTTGCATACATTACAGGTGAGCCGGTCACGTCGGCCCCGCTACCGGCATGGCTGGTGGAGGCGTTGAATGGTGCAATTGGATACGTTAACGGTGATAAGCGCATCCACCTATTCTGCTGGTGTGAGGCAAAGATTCAAGGTGCTATATGTATCATTTTAACATCAATAAATCGTTACCACATTCATTTGGAGACATTAGTATAATTGGAAACACTTTACAATAAGGGTCACTAAGTTAAGGGTTAGTTAATGCTTAATAAGGGTTAGTTCATGCTTAATAAGCATTAACTAACCCTTAATTAACAGTTAACTAATGTGTAATTTACTAATGGTGTTCATGTTAACTAAGGTATTAATTTATACATTATTTAATAGTTTATAAAGATGACTATTAAATAATGTATAAATTAATACCTTAGTTAACATGAACACCATTAGTAAATGATTACCAGACACATTAGTTAACTGTTAATTAGTTAACTTAGTGACCCTTATTGTAATATAATTACTGTAAACAGACCAGAAACCATAACTGAGAAGATTTTCAGCCTCTACAATGAATTATACATTGTGAGCCACTGGGTCAGATTTGGCGGGAAATCTGCTGGATTGCTTTACGGCACAAAACAGGAACCGTTTTAACTTCGCAAGTAATCCACAGTTTTATTCTAGTTCCACTATACTAACTGTATAGTTTTAAAAAAACAAACAACATTTCAACCAATTTGGTCTTCGTCAGGTATGTGTGAGACGCTACTCATAATCCCTTTAATTAGCTTGCTAGGACCAAAAGAATGCATACAAGTTAAGGAGAGCTTGAATACATGCATTTTGTGTATTTCTGTATATTTGGGTACTATTATCCTTGCGTCAGTCATTTATTATTTGAATCCTGATGCAGACGGGTGTATTCAACCCGTGATGAAAACTTGTTTTTTCCATATGAGATCATGTAACATCCTAACAAGCTATTTAAAGGGATCAGCTTCATCCGCAGGCAGACACCCATACAGCCATGGACTAATAAGTCTCCTCATCTCTGCCTAACACACATTATAGCCGTCATTCCCAGTACACACACACACACACACACACACACACACACACACACACACTCCCTCCTGTGTTGTGTTGTGTATTGGGCGGTCTCAGGCAGATGCCGGATTATAGGCCGGAGCATTAGGAGGCGGTCCAGGGCCGATGGACTGGGATGGCCAAATTGTATGTACAAATATGCGAGGAATTAATCTTCCCTGTAATGACTCTGAGGAGCTGGGAGGCCTGCATGGACCCGGGCGCTACAACCATGCATCGAGTCATGATATCTTAATAATTCACATTTTCAACAATACGAAGGAAAAATTAAGAGATTTTAAAGAATAATACAGAAAACAAATCACCAGTAAACTCTGCTTTTTTTTTTTTAAATTTTTTTAGCAGTAGAGTTGATTAAGAGTTCTTAGATTTTTTCCATTGGTTGGTAAAATTTGGTTACTGCAGCAGCAATGAGTGATAGGATACATCAAATAAAAGTAAGAATAGCAATTCAGACTTATTTAAACATAAGAACCAACAATTCCAACGCCCAGATGTGAATGATTATTTATGGCAATGGCCGCGGAGAATAAATAATATTTTGACTGTGTGTGAATATGCGTTTTTCCATGGTGTGCTCCTTATCTACAGTCATTGTGCTGTTCAGACAGGGTGATCAGTCATTCCCTACCCAGGGCCAATGTTGAAATATTCATATGAAACCACACTGACATGTCTATTGTTCCGGCTGATAAATACTGCAGCCATATGAGGTCATCATTAGTGGACCGGGGGTCGTCACCCCGAACCCTCCTTGTTAGCGACTCATCTCCATAACAACCGATGCATACCTCATGAAACTTGAACATGACCCCTTAGCATTGATGTGAGGGGTCAAAGGTCAAATAAGCAGCCATTAGAGCCACTTCCTGGTTATCTGTCAGCCCGGCCGCTCAGACTGACCTCTTTTTGTCCTAGATTTCCTAATTAAGACAAGCTGCAGATGGCACGGCGAGCAAAGCTATCTCCTGTCATGCCAAGATGTCAATGGACATTAAATCATGAATGGTTTTCCAATTGAAAATGTGACCCATGAATTATGCTAAGAGCCACTAATTAACTTCTTTGTTTACACATATGTGCCGGCTTCGTTTGCTTTGTGCCTTTAATGGATAGCATCGGCATTGTGAGGCTTTTTGTCCATCTCCAGTGCCAAGCAATGTGTTTCTACTAAGCTAATTGCTACCGATACCTCAAAAATACACCTAAAACCTGTTCTAATGCAGGCATGTAGTGTTCAGTTAGAAGGAGGGTAAACTATGACGTCCAGTTGATGATCATCATAAGGCAAACTACTGCCAATATACAGAGAAATCAGCTATACTATCAGAAAAGCATTCATTTATATTTATTTTCCCTTAAAAGACTGTATTCTCATATAACTTACATCAGTTTGATACTACTTACTATTATGTATACTATGACTTCACATCGATTAAATAGATTTAAGTGGTAAGGTGGTACTTTACAATAAGGGTCACTAAGTTGAGGGTTAGTTAGGTATTAATTTATACATAATTTAATAGTCATCTTTATAAACTATTAAATAATATATAAATTAATGCCTTAGTTAACATGAGCACCATTAGTAAATTACACATTAGTTAACTGTTAATTAAGGCCACAATTATTAAACATTAACTAACCCTTATCTTAGTGACCCTTATTGTAAAGTGTTACCATTTAAGTCAACCTAAAAAGGTGGTAAACTCTATTAAACAAATAAAAAGGGGAGTTTAAGTGGGTTTACCCTCCACTTCATACCCCAAAATAACTGATACGAAGTCAGTTTTGTTATTTGAGAAAAGCTAAGCTGTTGTAACTTCCTTTGCGAAAAAAACACAACTTAAGATGGATTTAAGATGCTATAGCACTTTTGCTCTGTATTGTACTCAATGGAAAAAGTGCAAACCCATCTTGAAACACTAACAGAAAGACCGGTGAACCAGCCTATAATGGCCAACAGCAGGCATTTAAGTAAAAAAGCAAACATAAGGAGATGAGAAAAATACGATACTGGTGTGCTGCAACATCGACTCACACTCAAAACTGACTTCAGGGTCAGTTGAGTAAAAACAACAAAAGAAACCCTTTATATATTGACGTCGCATCTAGCACCTTTCATGATAAAAGTCAGTTTAATATTCAACCTCTGGTGCTAAAGGAGGATTAAAAAGAAGAGATTTCTACAGGGCAGCGGAAAGGGAAGCCAAGTCTTTTTTTTTTGTAGCCGCGCGTCTGCTTCTTTAACTTTGTACCCCTTTACGTTTAATAACCCTGAGTGCAGCGCATCATTTTAAAAGCAGTTTACAGTGGAAATGACCCCCAGTGAAAATGAACTGATCATTGAGTCTTCTCTGCTCGGGGAAGGGGATTAGCATCCATCTGGAGGGGGGCTGGCGGGGAGAAAGTCATGTTCAAAGACACCTGGATCAATCTCCGTTAATAAATCCTGCTTGATACAGCCGGCGGCCTCTTCCTCAATACATACTAATATCCCTAATGTCCACCCGCCTTGATTCTGCCGTGGCTCCGAAACGTCCTTGCCCGTTGTTGTGGTTTTTTTTGTTTTTTTTTACGACCGTACCAATTTGGAAGCTTTTATTGTTCTCATAGGACATTAGGCCACTGACAATCAGAGTACATAAAAGAGAGATATCAATCAATAGTTTGTGATATGAAGGCCGATTGTGCCGTGACCGCTGCTACCGCTGCCGCTGGATATAGCTTCAGCTCCAAGGTGAACAGTCCGCAGCTTATCTTTGTTTGCAGACACACACGCGACTCTTTCCCGGTCGAACGATTACACAAACTTATCGGTCGGTGCTGCCGTGCGTTTTTTTTGTCGCGCGTTTTAATTTGCTTTTAGTTTAGTGTCCTTGTCGTTGCTGGTGTTATGTGCTGCGATGTTTACTGTCTCCGGTTCCTTATGTTCAGCTCAAGCGGACAAAACCACAGGTGAATTTTGGAGCCAATAGGTAAGCAATCTCGGAACCCATCGTCTATCGGTCTGACGACGATTAGACTCTGGGAACGATGGCCAATATTTCGGGGACAACGGCCATCCGGGCCAAGACTTCCTCTTCCGTGCGCCGGTCATTGTTTACAGTCCGATTAGCAACTTGAGACACGAGAATGGAGTCGGAGTTGAGAGATGACATCTATGACCGGATTGTTTCTCAAGTTTTTTAGGTCCAGACGACATTTCGGCTAATCTCTATAAACAGATATCTGCATATGAGACGTCGTCTCTCAACTCCGACTCCATTCTCGTGTCTCAAGTTGCTAATCGGACTGTAAACAATAACCGGCGCACAGAAGAGGAAGTCTTGGGTGAGTCTAATCATCGTCAGACCGATAGACGATGGGTTTCCGAGATTGATAAGGAAGTGGCGGCAATTCCTCTAATGTCCGCTAGAGGCCGGCTCCAAAAAGACTCCAAACCAGCCCAACTCAATGCAAGTCAATGGGACCACAACCCAACTTCTTGCTCAAAATATAAGGTAAAAATTTTTCCACAAGAGGTTATGGTCTCAGTTGCTAATTTCACTTCTACTCATATGTGTCCTTATGCCGATTTTCAAAGTAATTGTGTCATTAACGGGATATAACGGATATAAAACGGGGTTGTTTTCCTAGTGATTGACAGGTCGCCAGTCCAGTGATTGACAGGTGGTCGATTATGG
The DNA here is from genome assembly GCF_046629955.1 of Centroberyx affinis. Taxonomy (NCBI): domain Eukaryota; kingdom Metazoa; phylum Chordata; class Actinopteri; order Beryciformes; family Berycidae; genus Centroberyx; species Centroberyx affinis. The sequence goes on from NW_027282773.1 coordinate 5,582, forward strand.
GCCAGTAGGCGGAGCTGCGGCTCTGACATGGCGGCGACCGTAAACACAATCTCCAGGCTTCAAAATGGCCCTTCAGGAGCCAATGGGTGAAGTCAAATGCAGCCCATCTTTTCTTACAGTGTGGTACAGCTTCTTCCTGTGCTACTTTACTGTCTTATTCAACATATTTGGATAGTCCAATATTGATACTCGGAAAAAAAAAGTAGTTGTTCCACTTGTCTGCATCTCTGCTGCATCTCTACAGACTATGTAACACCACACCCCTACTTGACCCTATTTTTTTAGGGTCAGGTTACTACTTTTCACACAAGGCCTGCTCAAATTTAGCAGGGAAGTTAGCTAGCTGAGTCAGATAGCTACCCAATCTAGATTCCGCTAGCTAGATAGTGGGCCTTAAAGAAGTATCCTTTCTGTTGTAAATGATAAATGTTTGATTCATGTTTGTACAGTTACCAAATTAGCTAGCAATATCAGGGGCAACAACTAGAAGGCCTGCTTGAGTTTAGCAGGGATGTTAACTAGCTGAGTCAGTAGCTAGCTTCCCAAGCTATTTCCACTAGCTAGCTATAGTGGGACAAATACAGTACTGTGCAAAAGTCTTAGGCACCGTTGATTTTATAGAAATTTTGTCTTAAATTAGTGTGTCAGTGGACTGCTCTTCATAGTAAATTTTTTGATATATAGAAACGCTTCATTTCATTATTTTTGAAAGCATCTTCACTTTGTGGATTTTTTTTTACATGTACCTAAGACTTTTGCACAGTACTGAATTACCTTTAAATGTGAACCAGTATCCCTCATTTCTGATGTTTTTCAGTGGGGAATCTGTGAAATTGTACCTCTGCCAATAATTTCCCACAGTGCGTTTTGTGTGTGTGTGTGTGTGTGTGAGTGTGTGTGAGTGTGTGCGCGCGCATGTGCACCTGCCTTCATATTAATACATGAGACTGGCTGGATAACTGTTATATCTGTTTCTGTCTGTGTACACATGTGCACAATTTAAGTGCATTGCAAATATTAGTGTCTGCTGCTCTGTGCCCACAAAATGCTGTGTGTGTCAAAACATCTCCAGCCCCCTATAGTGTCTACGTGCATGTTTGCATGAGTGTGTGTGTGTGTGTTTGCATGTATATTTGTATGTGTGTGGAGAGAGAGAGAGAGAGAAAGAGAGAGATACACCCTAAGGCTATAAGTCCCCGGTTTCTCCCCCCTTCCTCCACCGTATTTTCATCCAGAGGCCCCCCAGACGTGACCCTCGGTGACCCTCGCTACGCACATCAAAATAGGGTGGGGGGTAGTTGGATGGAATGGGGAGGTTAAAATTGCGGTGCATATGCTGTGGCTGTGTAATGGCCTGGGGGTGTCTCTCAGTCTCTCTCTCTCTCTCTCTCTCTCTCTCTCTCAGTCTCCCCCTATGTCTCTCTCCCCAGCCGAGACCAGAACAAATGAACAATTCATCAACAGCAGCTGTCCTCCGGCCCAGACCCAGGTGACTGCACGGCCCGCGACGGACCCTCATCCTCTACAATGTGGCAGCCATCCATGGCTGATGGGTGGGGGTGGGGGGTGGGGGGGGGTCAGACTATATTATTCTATAATTGGATATGAAAATGTGATAGATCGGTTTGGGGGAATGTTAAGAGAAGAGGGCTTGCGACCGGAAGGGTTGCCGGTTCGAATGCCCAAACCGGCTGAGGAAAGTGTGGGAGGGGAAAGTGAACGAGTAACACTCTCTCTTCCCTGTCCAGGTGCCTTTGGGCAAGGCACTGAACCCCCCCCCCATACTGCTTCCAGTGGAGCTGCTCACTGGCCACCAGTAGAAGACTGTGGTTGTACTGGGCAGCTCCCAGTGTGAATGTGTGGAACTGTATCAGTGTGAAACAGGACAAGAGCATGAACTCTACGAACCAGTAATCCCTTAAAATACCCTGAATTCACCCCTTAATTCATGTAAAATCCCCTTAAAATGAGTTAAGGGAGTTATTAATGGAGGAGACCCCATCAAAACCACCTGAAACATGCCTTCATGTTTGACTGCTCACTTGCTAATTTAATGTAAAATCCAGGGAGAACTTTCCATTAATAACTCATTACTAACCCTGTAAACCATGCACATAAGGCATGAAAAATCCCTTAATTTTAGTGTCTCCACGAACCAACCCATGAATAAATCCCTTAAAAACCCATGATACTAACTTTACTTTTTTGAAACTGTTTTTATCCATTGTGTTTATGTAATGAGAAATTAAGGACATTTGAAGGATAGAATTAAGGGGTTTTAGGTCAGTGGTTCTAAACGTGGGGTCCGGGGACCACCAGGGGTCCTTGAGGGCATCCCAGGGGGTCCCCAGCAAATTGATGAATCGTTATTTTATTTTATTTACAAGAACAATTATAGAATGTGAAGAATGGCTATTTTGATCATAGTTTCTCTGTTATCTCTCTACCTACAATACAGATAGTCATGGAATTCTGGACAAAATCATATCTAACAATAAAAATATTCTCAGATTTGGGTCCGAGAGACAAAATCTCATCAAATGGGGGTCCGTGGCCCTAATGTGGACTAAATTAGGGGTCCTCGATATGAAAAAGGTTGAGAACCACTGGTTTAGCTTACTTATCCTGGATAAAGAAAGGTTACATGCAATTGCACACACTTCCAGTTCAGTTTGTAAGGGTTTGGTAATAGCCAAATCGGCATGGAGACTCTGACTTCACCTTTCAGACCCGTCGTCGGATTCGTTAAGTCTGACGCCGCCGTGGAAAATCTCCCCCCCCCCCCCTAAAGAACCGCAGTTGGCCTCGTGGCTTAATCACCGAATAGAAATAATATCAGTTACACGGGCGTGTGGAACCCCTACCTGAGGCTTTGATAGGTGAGAGCGGCTGCTTCGCTGTCGCACCTCCCTCCATAGACCAGACCTCAGGGGAATTCTCACCAAGCCTCCCACCTATGTCGCGCACACACACACACACACACGCACACTCCTCAATATAGGAGGACTAGGTGTGAGGCGAGCAGCAAGAAGATTTGCAGGGAGAAGTATATGGAAATGTGTGAAGAGAAGGCGTGAGACTGAGCCGAGGCTCCCCTATTGTTTTCTCATTAGTGAGCTGTATATGTGACTCCGGATTCAAGCTGTTTCCACACAAAGCGGGCCCCGCCGTACGCACCATCAGTATGCAAGGCCTATACACACACAATGAGCTTAGCGCTTATTATTGCAATAACACCTAGCAGGTGAGGTTTTGAATATGCATGACATGGATATCACACGTGCTCTCGCTCCGATCTCGTGATTAGCGTTTTCAATCGACCTCCGCTTACAGGGGGTCGTATGGAAAATCAATTATTGTCAAAATCCAGTATCTGATGTAGGCTGGGTTTACAAAATAGTGGAATTGATGGTAGACCTGTTCATGTCAATGCCGGAACATTTTTGCGCATCCCCTATATATATGCTGTAACCTTTCACATCTTGTCCTTGCACACACTGCTATTTCTACACTCTACCTCTTTCATAAAGCATAAAGACTTTCATAAGACTTTTTTTTTTACATTTTCATTCATACATCACTTACAGTCATACGTCTGAATGTTGGAATTGTCAGTTGAGTAAGTTTCTATCACCCTATTCTTATTGATCCTCTTCTTCTGTTACTACTTGCTGCTGTAACGACCCAATTCCCCACTGGGATCATTACAATCTAATCTAATCTAACCTAATCTAAATATTACTTTGTGCCGATGTGTCAATATCCTTCAATTTTTCCATTTTCCTGCCAAAAATGACAAGTATTCAGTGTTTCCCCCTAGAATTATATTCATATCCGGGTGTAAAAGCCTCTGAAACTGGGACACTAAAACTCTCCACTGAAACCCAGACTAATACAAATTTTTTTTTAGTATTAGCAGCTCTTTAAGGCAGGGTGACCTCACCTATACAATGGTAGAGAAACTCTGGGACACATAAATGAAAGATTCATTCACAAAAACATAATAGAACAATTAAATGAATAACTAAAAGTGTTTTTTTTCTGCAGCTGTGCTCAGAGAGGAACCTCCATCATATCAGAGGTGGAGACACTGACATGGCTGATATCTGATATTTAATAAAAGGACAATATTGGCCCCATATATCGGTCTGACTACATGATGCCTCATAGACAGTCGCTCCATTGAAAGTCATTGTTGGACGGCCGGTGCTGGTCCTGCCCCACTCTGATCTTCTCTATGGTGTGAAACATGTGCTAGCATCATTAGCCGCTGACTGAGTCCATTTGAGGCCATTTAGCACCTCCTGCCTGCCTCCAGCCGCTAATGTGTGTGTGTGTGTGTGTGTGTGCGTGTGTGTGTGTGTGTGCGTGTGTGTGAATTGGTTGCCACCTCGGTGCTGACATAGTGCAGGCCTCTGGTCCCCGAGCCGCAGGGTCGGTCTGCCAGAGTTTCACTGTTGGAGAGGAGAGGGTTTCACAGTGCTGTGTGTATGTGTGTGTGTGTGAGAGAGAGAGAGTGAGAGAGCGAGAGAGAGAGAGAGAGAGAGAGAGAGAGAACAGCAAAGCGCACACACACACACACACACACACACGCAACTGTTTGACGCAGATGTGGCTTCTGCCTCTGTTATAGCGGGTGAGTAAAGCAGTCAGTCAGAAACCAGTAAACCAGCCAGTAAATGTAAAGTCCAGTAAACCAGTCTGTAAATGAACGACTCAGCCAGTAAACCAGTCGGAAAACAGTGCATTAGCCAGTAAATAAGTCAGAAAACCAGTCCGAAATGAGTAAACCTGTCTGTAAATGATTAAGTCAGTCAGTCAGAATCCAGTAAACCAGTCTGTAAATGATCAAGTCAGTCAGTCAGAATCCAGTAAACCAGTCTGTAAATGATTAAGTCAGTCAGTCAGAAACCAGTAAACCAGCCAGTAAATGAATAAATCAGTCTGTAAACCAGTCAGTCAGTCAATAAACCAATAAGAGTCAGTCAGTAAACCATTCAGTCAGTGAGTCAGTCGTCCAGACAGCTAATCAGTCAGTCAGTCAGTCAGTCAGTAAACCAGTCAGTGGATCAGCCCATAGTGTACCACATCATTGGATATTGATCCCCTACAGCACTGTGTATGTCCCCTGCTTTCTTCTGCTTATTCTCACAGAGACTATAGTAATCTCAGTCCATTGAAGCCTCATTGTCTGCCATTGTTACAGTCAGGCTTGTTTCACTGACATGACTTCCCATCCTGACCTTGGGAAGCCAGAAGTTGTTTTGCTGTTGTTCAGAAGTCACAATGATTGTCTCATTTATTATTGCAGGGTTGTAAATGCCGAGAGAAGCCATTGTGTCATGTAATTGTGTGTGAAGGTAATGGTCTAGAGCAGTGATTCTCAACCTTTTTCATATCAAGGACCCTGAATTTAGTCCACATTAGGACCACGGACCCCCATTTGATGAGATTTTATCTCTTGGACCCAAATCTGAGAATATTTTTATTGTTAGATATGATTTTGTCCAGAATTCCACAACCATCTGTATTGTATAGAGAGATAACAGTGAAACTATGATCAAAACAGTCATTCTTCTACATTCTCTAATTGTGTTAACTTCTTGTAAATGAAATAATGCTAAAGTTGAACAATTCATCAATTTGCTGGGGACCCCCTGGGAACCCCCTCAAGGACCCCTGGTGGTCCCTGGACCCCACGTTGAGAACCACTGGTCTAGAGCAAAAGCAACGGCCATTGGAAAGCAACTACATTATACAGTATATTTGCTGATTAGTGGACTTCATTACTGTAAAAAAATAAAAATAAATAAAAGTCAGTGTAGTTGAAGGTATCTGTCAAGTCCAGCATCTTATCTTTCTTTGTGGCTTTCCTTCCCCTTTAAGCAGAAGGGAGTGTGGCTGTGATGTGTGGCACATGCAGTAAGTCACTCCAGCCTGTGCTTTCCATATCTTTTAAAAGAGCGAGTGCAGAGAAGGCAACTGCAATCAACATCGATGAATGTCAGCCAGACCTCATTTCTCACAGTACATATCAACAACAGCAAAAATCAGGCTATTACTCCCCCCACACCTCCCTCTTTCTACTTTCTCTGTTCTCCCAGCATGCTTCAAATCCATCCTGCTTTGTATCTCTCTCCCTCCCTCTCTCTCTCTCTCTCTCTCACTCTCTGGCCGTCCCGTGAGAGGGCCTGTTGTTTACCATGTAAGAGAGAAATCATATTTGGCGGGGGAGGGAGGGGGGGGGGGGGGGCTGGGCTTATAGCCGAGGCCGAGCGCTCCCTGAGGAAGAGCCTATTACAACAGTAAGAGTGGATTAATTAGAGTGCGTCTCGGCAGAGCCGGGGCCGAGAGCCTGGCTCGGTCAAAGGGGAGGCATTAATCGCTCTCTCTTCACACACAGGTAACAGGCTCGGCCCCGGGCCCCCAGCGGGCCCGGGCCAATTAATAGGGCCGCAGGTACAAGCCCACCCCGCTTTCTTTATCGCTGTTTTGCCCTCAAGACATTTTTGCGGAGAGAGAGAGAGAGAGCAGGGCTGATGGCAGAAGAGTTTTTATTTCACTTTTATTGAGGCCGGGGGTTTTGAAGCTGCACTAGGCAAGAGGGCTTTTATGGAAGGAAAAAAAAAAAAAAACGTGAACATGTATGTACACACACCGCTTTTGTACCCGCCATTATGTACGGGTGTTTTTTGTTTTCTTCTCTTCATTTCTTCTCTCTGTTTCTTTTCTTTGTCCCTCCGCGGATGGATCAATGTCAGTGTGCATTCCATACTGGAATGCACACTGGGAGTTGAAGGTGTGACAGGATTTAATTCTCCTTTTGAAAATATGGAACAATCGCTTTCCTTTTCTTCATATTGATTTCTTGTTTTTTTTTTTATTACTGACACTGTGCTTTGTAAAGGGGGGAAAAAAAAGCAAAGTCTTTCATAAGAAACAAACAAAGTCCTCGAAAACAGCAGCCAGTGAGAAAAGCCGGACTCCACTGACGTCCCTTTTTCCTCTCTCCTCCCTTTGGCATCCTTAACACAGAGTTTAGTGACATCGCGTTACAGGATTTCTGGGTAATGGAGTCCTCTATGTTCAGTTACCTGTCGCCGCCAGCGTGTGAAATTGCTTAGTGCGGCTTCAATGCTCGACGCACAAACGCCTACATGCAAGGATCCAGATAGCAAACACACTGAAGCACGGCCACTACTGACAGAAATAGATATGCATACAAATATAAAAACACACACACACACAGTATGTCAGTCTCACTGCCTATACTGAGCCAGAGAATTGCACCTATAATGAATCGCATCCATTTGTCAGGCACACTAACCTGTAACACTAGCGCTTTGCATACACTTGCTTGCCAAATTTCCACTCCCTCCTCCTCCTCCTCCTCCTCGTCTTTCTTTTCCTCCCTCCTTCCCTCTCCCCCTCATGACTTTCATTAAGGGCTGCGGGGGCCTCCTGCCGAGCGGGCGGGCAGACAGACAGACAGCGAGGGAGACAGGGCAAGGCGGACAGACAGGCACAACAGCCCCACCATGGGCTAGCGAGACAGATCTGAAGCCAGTTTGAAGTCACCATGCCAGTAATCTATAAAGAGGAGCAGAGGAGAGTGAAGGAGGGCGTGTGTGTGTGTGTGTGTGTGTGTGTGTGTGTGTGATGGGAGGGGGGGGGGGGGCTGCTAGAGGAATGGAGGGTGGTGGGATGAAGAGAAGTGTTTCCATATGGTGATGAAAAGGGACGAATACCTGGAAAAGTGCCACTAATCTTTGGCTGAGAAGTGCAGCAGTTTCTGATGTTAATAATGGCGGCGTGCGCGGGGGCCGCGGCTAACGGGGCTAGCGGGCGGGGTCTGGGCAAGTGGCGGCCGTAATGAGCGGGCCCCGCCTTGCCTATTCTCTTCCAGGCAACAGAGCCTGGCAGGGTGTTGAAAAGCTAAAGTCCTAATTCTAACTCCAATCTTAACCCTAAACTAACCTTAACCCTTAAAGGTATGATATGTAGGGCTGTGCAAAAAAATCGATACAGCTGAGTATTGCAATATATATTTTCCATGATACTGTATCGATTTTGCAGCCCCTTGTATCGATACATTAAAAAAAATTATTCATGTTTTAAACGGATTTAAAATCTCCTTAAATTTCCCTCAAATCCCTTTGAATTAAATAGTTTTGACTCAATTTGTCCGCTGAGTTATCAATATAATGTGATGTACATATTAAACTACCCAGGTGGTACACAGCAAGTTGTATTGCAATGTATCGTAATATGTATCGTATCGCAATGTATCGTGATATGTATCGTATCGTGAGGTCCTTGCCAATACCCAGCCTTAATAATATGTAACATTTCCACATTAAAATATCTAAAAACGACTAGACCTATATTTTATATTTTGTTGAGTTGTGTACTTACATTACGTCACACATGACGTCATCAAACTACGTCTTTTGTTATTGTTTTGATTGAGAGACCCCTAGCGGCAGAAATTACATACTGTGCGTTTAACCAAACCTAAACCTAATACTCATTCTAACCCTTGAACCCAAATCCTAAACTAGTTCCTTGAAGAAGTGAGACTCACCCTGAAGGTCTAACTCTGCATCCGAGTAGTAGTCCATGGGAGTAGTTCGCGTTCACGTGCTTTATGGTCGGAAAATTGGAGAACGAATTCCGGCAATGCGAGTAAACAGTTCTAGGCTGACGTTAGCATTCAAGCTAGCGATAGCCTAGCTAGCAAGCAATCTTCGGCTATTTCGGGGGATTATGAATGTAAATACCACGGGAAATTGAATCCTGTAGCACTATAGTTATCAAGGAATATCCATGTCTTTTAAATTTGTACTTGTGGTTCATTTTCGGCTTTATTGTATGACATTTCTTACGTTCACGTCCGACTCTGCTCTATTCGGCCATTTTGGAAAGAGCGTTTACGCCACAACTCGGCCAATTCGTGCTGCGTCTACAATCCCGATTTCTCCGACTTGATCATCCAACAGAATAATGTGGCACTTTCTGGTCGGAACCGTAAATCTGACACCACTTGAATGCAGGGTAAGGTTCTCACCATCGTTCACCATCAGCTACTTCAATATGGTTGTATTGTTATGATTAGCTCTACAATTCAATTCAACCATAGTGAAGCATCATATCAGTGAAGTAGCCATGTTGAGACTTAGCAATAACAGTATGGACCGTGTTCGCCAGGATCAAAGCCTTCCCTGTGATGTCAGACTGCAAAAAAACGGGGACTGAAGACGGCGCCGACAGTGATTTTACATCAACAGCGAACCTCCAGCCCAGCGGGCCGCTGTACAGCCACTTCTCTCCCTCCAGCAGCACAAATGTCAGCATGAAACCCACGGCTTGTTTCTCCTCTCTGGGGTCCATGGCCTTCCCTCCACCAGCCCTCCACCCTGTAGACAGCCGTGGGTTCAGACAGCTCGCGTCGCCGCCGCCGCCGCCCCGACTCCGCCGAGCCTCAAAATGCCATACCATGCAGCAGCTCTGCCCCACGGGCCGGGGCAACAGCAGAAGGACAGGGAAAGATGAAGAGGTGTAAGGGCACCCAGGGGCGTAGCCATCATTTCAGAAGCGAGGGGGGACAGACTTAATTCAGGACCAAGACCGTTTTAACCAGCGTTAGTGAACGCTCCGGTCCCATTAGATTTTAAAATGTAAATTAACAGGAGTTAAATAATTCACAAGATAGGCCTATAGGCTACTGTAGACCTATTCATCATAACATGTAAACAGGCTTACTTTCATGTTAGTGTTCACCCTTTAATCTCATTCACTTATGTAGCCTCTGCGTTTTTTCTGACAATGAGCTTGTGTCATTTTTCATGTGTCCATGTATTAAAGGAATACAGTGAGATTTTGCTAGATTGGTCAAATTAGCCAATAAGTGATGAGAACATGTAAACCAAAATCATCCATGTGTCCCCGGTAGATCGCTGGTTCGTTCACTCTGGATCTTTGGATCGTTGGCCATGTTGGCTCCATGCTAACACTTTAGCATACACTATGTTGAGTGATAGTAGGTTCCATGATAACACTTTAGCATACACTATGTTGAGTGATAGGCTAGATGCTAACACTTTAGCATATACTATGTTGAGTGACATTAGGCTAGATGCTAACACATTAGCATACACTATGTCGAGTGATAGTAGGCTCCATGCTAACCCGACAAAAAAATTAGCCATGGTTTAATAACATTCATTTTTGAAGCTCAGTTCTAAAAATTTGAACAGCTAATATGTATGTCAAATTACTTTCCGGACCAGTGAATGTTATGAGGTCATTAAATACAGTAGGCCTATACATACGTACGTACAATGAAACAATGCAGAGAGAGGGGTTTGTTGGGTTGCTTTATTACAATCTGTAACAATGTGAGTTGCATTTGAAGAGGTCAACTTGACAGCATTTCAAAATGACTAATTTGTCTTTTAGACCATATGTAAATAATTGGTCTAAGTCAGAGGGTTATTGTAGGACTGCAACAACGTGTGTGTTGCTCGTGTGTTATGGCAAAAAATGTCCCTTCACTCATGGAAGAAAAAAGTGCAGGGGACAGATTTGTGCTTTGTTGAAACTGCGGGGGACAAATCACCCATGTCACCCATGTCGGCTACGTCCCCGAGGGCACCCATAGGCCTCTCCCTGGGCGACAGCGGAGACTGAGGCGGCTTCACGTTTCCCTGTTCCCCCCTGTACAGTCAGATCCTCCTGGGTTGGTGAATGCTGGGAGAGGTGTGAGGATATAATTAATAGGACTCAAAAATTATACCGCTTATCATTCAAAAAAGAGAGTTAGAGGGGTGTACAGGATGAGCACAGAAAAGAAGGAGTGGCAGCAGAGAGGGAGAGTGACAAAGATAAAATGTGTGCGGGGGAGAAGAAAGGCGAGATGAAGAGAGGGGAAAAAAAAAAAGAACTAAGAAAGAAAAATATAACAAAAAAAAACAAAAGAGCGAAATATATTAAAGTGCATTCCCTTGAAAAGAAAAAAGTATGGAAGTATGGAAGAGATTTAGAAAGAGAGAGAGAGAGAGGGAGAGAGGCTGATCCTATAAAAACAGTATAGGGTTTGTCAGGAGAACAAAGGAGATAGGATATCCCTAATCCCCCTGCAATATTAATGTCTAAAATGTCATTAATAAGCTGGTGAAGTGAGCGTGGCCGGGACCACACGGCGATGAAAAAGGGCTGCCTACATGAAGGTAGCTGCCAGGCCTTGTCAGATAGGAGCGCCGGCTAATGAATGAGCAGAAAGCCACTCCAATCAATCAGCCAGGATTTATCTGTGCCCCCGGTATAGGTGAGGTCTGGTGTGGGGTGACCAGCACTGTCAGCCCCCCCAGCCCAGCCAAGAAACTGTCGCAGCATTTCAATGAGCCGCCTATTAATGGGACAGACTGGGAGTATGTGTGTGTGTGTGTGTGCACGCGTGTGTTATGTGTGCTTCCATGTGTTCCTAGGGAGTAGGTGAGCAGTGACAGAGCGTGTGTGTGTATGCGCGTTCTCGTATTTCTATACTTACGAGGACCGAATGTCCTCACAAGGGTAGAAAGAGGAGGAGGATCCTTTGGCTGGTCCTCACTTGTTTAAGGCAGTGGTTCTCAAGGTGGGGTCCGGGGACCGCCAGGGGTCCTTGAGGGGGTGAATTGGTGAATTGTTAAACTTCATCATTATTTAATTTACAAGAAGTGAACACAATTAGAGAATGTGGAAAAATGACTGTTTCGATCATGCTTTCACTGTTATGTCTCTACCTACAATACAGATAGTCTTGGAATTCTGGACAAAATCATATCTAACAATAAAAATATTCTCAGATTTAGGTCCGAGAGACAAAATCTTATCAAATGGGGGTCCAAATGTGGACTAAATTAGGGGTCCTTGATATGAAAAAGGTTGAGAATCACTGGTTTAAGGGGTTAGTTTAGGGTTAGGATTTGGGTTTAAGGTTAAGATTAGATTTAGGATTAGGTTAGGGTACGAGTTAAAGTTAGTTTAGGATTAAGATTTGGGTTTAGGTTTACGGTTAAGCATGTAATGGCAAGGTTTAAGGTTAGGGTTAGGGGTTAGAGAATTAATGCTGTCAGTGAAGGTCCTCACAAATATAGTTTTACAAATGTTGGAGAGAGAGAGAGAGAGAGAGAGAGAGAGAAAGACAATAATAACTCATACATGGCTAACACAAAGTGAACCGGTTACCAAATGGAGGCAGTGTGCAGAACCAAAAATGGACAGTAAGCAGAATTTTTGGCTAACACACAAGAAGTACAGCCCGCATACCCAAGGAGTCGTCCTCCTCGTCTTTAAAACCACGGGCATTCAGTTGCACACCGAAGCAGCCACAACGTGACACCCTTTGGACATCTTCAGTTCAAAGAATTATGAAAAATAGACTGTGGAAATGGCTTAAAGCTGAAATTAGACCTGCTTCATTGAGATCAAATTCTCCAGCCCAAACAATGGCTCCTCTGTTCAGATGTGACCAGTGAGTTCATCCCGGGTTGTAACTTAAGGCTGCCACATCCCACAGCCAGGCCTAAACCAACTCTACCTGTCTGCTGGATGCCGTCCAAGCTGGAAAACATCTAGGAACCAGTGGGTAAGGGCAGTGGAGTTAGTTTTGCAAATGGAGAGACTTCACAAACAGCAAATATAATCCTCAGAACACTAGGAGCGGCCTTTAGTTCAGTAGAACATACAGGGTTGGCAAGAGTTTAGGGCAATGGTTCTCCAAGTGGGGTCCGGCGACTTGCAAGGGTCCTTGAGGGGGATCCCAGGAGTCCTTAGGGCGTCATTGACAAGGTTCCAGGGATCCTTGAAAGGGTCACCAGCAAAAACCGGAATCCTATAAAAGATTATTTTGGAGCATTTTTGCTTTATTAGTTAGTTTACAGTGGAGAAAACAGGAAAGATAAGGTCACAGGCCGGATGACAACTCAGGACATTGCAGGTACATGGTATGCACCTTAGACAACTACACCACCAGGATACCCCAAGTGAAGAATTCTTACATTTCAGTATAATTCAATTCACTAGAAATGATCCCTATTAGAAAATGCGCAAGAAGGACTACATACACATATAATCATATGTTTCACTTGTGTAGACAGCTCTACAATTCAAAACTGAATCAACAACAACTAAAATCTTCCCATATGGGCCCCCGGGACTAAATCCGACCAAATGGGGGTCTGTGGTCTAATGTGTCTGTTTGGGAGTTCGTGACATGAAAGCGTTTGAGCCGCCTTGGTCCGGGACATCAAGCAATTCCCTTAAACATCACAACGTTAACCCCACAGCTGCCCAATCTGCGCTGTTGTGTCCCCAGGAAGTTCCACTGCCCTGAGCCAAATGACTCGTTCAAACAGAATACTCCCCCTTGATCAAAGCGCGTCTCCATCCCACTGGCCAAAGACGCGCCCCCCCCCCCTCCCAAAAAAAAAAAGCGGCAAGAAAATATTCTGTTACATGCTGACCTATACGCTGATTAGCAAACGCTTTTCCCTCTTCAAAAGTCCTCTTCAGCACATCTCAGGGCGCCGAGCTATGAAAGGGAATACACAGTGGAAGCCCCGCTCTGATCTCGACACGTCGGAGAGTTGCTGTTGGTCTTCGAAATCAAAATGCCGGACGACAGGGTCAAGAGACGTTTCTTTTGAGATGTCAGAGTGAACACAGATTGACAAATCGGACATGCTGTACACTCAGCAAGGTAGCCTAAGCAGCTGGAAACCACTGATGCAGGCTGTTTTCAGAAATCATTTTTGTTGTAGAGAGCTGCACCATCTGACCGAGAAGAGAACAGCTTTGTTCTATTAATTAACAAGATTTTTTTTTTCCACCACTAAAAAGAAACAAATGACCCTCTTCTTTCTTTTTTGCTCATATTGATTTGCCTGATTGCTTTTAAAAACTAGAAGGGCACTCGGAGAGCACAGACCTCCGCCAAGGCCGATAGTCCAGTCTTCTATGATATGCAAATGTGCAAGCGCATCCAAAATTTAATGGGTTCTTCCTTGGCCCGTGCTACACCCTTCCACAAAGTTTCACGAAAATCGGACCGGTAGTTTTTCCGTAATCCTGCTGGCAAACAGACAAACAAATAAAACAAACAAACGGACGTAATAAATTCTCCTTTATTCTGATAGAGTAAAAGGCATGCTAGACTTGCCGGTTGCTCTCACAAAGCACTTGTGCGGCGAATCACAATCGCTGTCCTGTGCAGTCAGCTCGTCACGAAACGAGGCCACAATCAATCGGACTCGTCTGACGACTTTAGCCCGGAGTTTAGCCCGACTTTAGCCCTCTCCTCCCAAACAAAGAGGGGCAGCTGTCGATTTGGCCGGTGGTGAGGAGTGACCAGAGCAAAGTCAATCAGTAGGCTCAGGGAGGTACGGGTGGATGGATGGATGGATGGATGATAGAGAGGGCTATCGGTTTGGGCGTCGCGGAGTCCCCCGTTTGGTTGTTGTTGTGTCGGTCGTGTATCAGGTGGCGTCGTTGCGGCATGGCTGCTAGGACCCGACCGCCGAGCGAAGACGTCAGTCCGCGGACACTGACAGCAGCGGATAAGAGCTCGGAGGGACAGACCGGGAGACGAGAGGATGGACTTTGACCTTCCCCCTATCCGTTTAATCCTCCCCTCCCTCACCCGATTCCCCAAAACAACAAGAAGTGATTGGTGATTCACCGAGGGGTCCGCGCCCCGGGCGCTTTGCGCGGAGGATACAGTGGCCTGATGAGAGAGCAAGCTGTGGTCTTTGTCCTTCAGAGAACTTTGAAATAGACAGCCAGACACAGCAGTAGGAAAACAGATGGACAAAAAAGCAGAAAGAGACACGCAGATGCAGATGATGGTAGACTGAAAGGCACAAGGACAGAAAAATGTGCATCTATTTGACCATCTAATCTGACTGTTGATATCATATTACATTAACAATCCGGGACATTTTCATATGAATAAATTTGTTTTGTTACTCCCTATCGCCGATTGCTATAACACAACAGTGATCCAACCTATATCCATTTCATAACAGCTTTTACATTAAGTGTTGTTCTAAATACATAGTGTCTGGTAGCGCTTTCCTGGGAAAAAAGTGATGGATAAACATCACTGAATAAACAGAAGAAGAACTGGGTAGGTAGCATGAGCAGTGAGAGCCACCATGGTTGAACAAAGAAGAGAGCGCCACCTACAGAAACTCAAACTTCACCAACAGAAAATCCAAGGAAAAAGATAATAACCCAAATCAGTCTAACATTGACAAGTGATCTCTAACCCCTTAACCCCTTAACACCTAAGATGGCAACAAAAAACAAACACAAAAAAGCCTAGGAACTCAAGGGTTACCACTTTAAGATTAAAATGGGAAAAAAAAAAAACTGTGTAATCTTAAATTTAAAAGAAAAGGCATACAATATATAATTTCCAAGTGAATGTGAAGGAGAATTGCCTAAAAACCCTCCAGGGGCTTGAAAAGGGGCATTCTCTAGGCAGCATATTACAAAAAAATAATTACAGCATTGATAAATAATGAAAAATAAGTTTAGACATAGTAAAAAACGGAGTTCATAGTTCAGCATAGTACTTGACAACAATGCATCCCATAACACCCATCTGCTACACAAGTATAAAGAATCGGTCATAGTCATAAGACACACACACACCAAGAATACTCATTCATAATACATGCAAGTATACACAAACACTATCATAAACAACATCATTATTATATCCAGTGTTGCAGCAGATGTGTGACCAAGACACTGGTAGATACTAGCCAGGGCAGGGCCTCCCAGGCACTCTACCGACTCCATCCACAAACCCTGGCTCCCCTCGCTAGAAGCCTGGTGGGCCGGGCTCCTAATGGGATCCAGATTGGGGCAAGTGTCACCGTGGAATTCGACAGAGGGGGGAAACCGACGAGGTTGGCTTCATCCTCTGCCAAGTCCGGCAGCCTAGCAGTGTCAAGTCAGCAGAACTCTGCAGACACCGTAGCTCTGTCCAAACCCCACTCCTGGTTCTGCGGCGCGGGGTGGTCCGATTCTATCAGGAGTCACCGCTGTGCGCCTCCAGAATCCCCCCCTTGGCCTCTGATCAATCGGCCCGTTCAGCCCCCCCACCCCCCCCCACCCCCCCTCCTGATTGGCATTCACATGTGGAAACATTGTCTGCCCTTTTTTAACCTGAATCATGCAACCGGCTGAAGGCAAAGGACATTTAAAGGAAAAAAAAATCCACCCTAAAAGACTGGAAAACCGCTGGATCCACTACCACTGTTCCTCTCTCCTCCTGCATGTATAACCTCACGGCTGAATGCGACAAGTTCATCCCCGCTGAAAGGCATTCTGGGAAATGTAGGAAATCGCTAACTGAAGTAAAAGTAGACGACGGAAGTTGAGGGAAAGTGGGTTCAACTGACAACACTTGATCACGAAATTACTCAATGCATTGAACCTCACAGATTGAGGATATCTAAGAGTGTCGTATCCAAGGGAGGAATTTTCCTTTACTTCTAATATTCACACACCTCTTACATCAATCAAATTAATTGTGGTGACTCTATAACAAGCTCTGTTCTCGCTGCTGAGATGCTCACCCTGGTAGAAATAACTGGAACTAGACAAACTTTGACACGGCATCAGATTCATTTTTGAGGCTACACTTACCTAATTACTTTCCTTCCCAACTTTGAAAGAGGATGAGACACTGTCTTACAAGCTCATTGTCCCTAAATTGACTAAATTGCAGGGAACTGATTGGACGCCTTCCAGTTTTTTTGGTGAACGCACGCCAGTCCCGAAAACCATAATTGTATCACGCCTGTCACGAGGTTAACGGACAGGACGAGGACAACTACAAGGAGAGAGACATTCAGAAAACATGGCACCGGTCCTTGTCTGAGGTTTGTTGGAAGGGCTGAACATGAGCGTGTCACCCGACAGGAAGGAAACCAGAAACATTTCCTCCTCTTCCAACGACTTCACTCGAAAAAATGCTTCCAGTCATGCTGTCACCTGCTAGCCGACCGCAGTGTGGAAGAGCCGGCCACGTCTTTGTCATCACAGAGGTTTGAGTAAATACAGCTGCTATAGCAGGGTGTCTGCAGGGGACGATAAACAATAAGAAGGCCTTTTTTAATTCTACCTGGAATTGGATTTAAGAGCAACAACAATAAAACGGATACCAGGAAATGAAATGTTTAGGGGCATGATGTCATGTTGTATTTACCTGCCTCTATTTATCTGCCTCAGCTTTTGGGTTACAGGGTTTGAAAAAAGGAGTGAGTGAACTACATATTATAATGGGATGGCCCACAAAAATTCAAAAGTTTAAAAAGCCAGTTAGTATTAAGGACAAACTTATTACGACGTGATAAACATCAAGTTAACATAAGAATAAGAGATAAAAAATCATTATGTACGACCAAAAATAAAAACTGAAATGGGAAGAGGGACTTTTATTTTCAGAACTGTTAAATTATGGAATTCATTACAATAGCTCACTCAAGAACAGTACAGCAGCTGGATTGTTGATTGCAAGATTTCAAAATTCAAATGTAGTTATCATCACAATATTGTATTGCACTGTCAGCAGGTTTGTAGAGTATTGGTATTATATGTGAACACATGTAGATGAATATGTGTACCATACTGTCCAAAAGTCTTAGGCACCCTAGATTGTTTATATAAATTTCTTAGAAGTCTTAGATGTTTGTTTTCTGCATTAGTGTGTCAGTAGACTGCTGTTTATTGTACATTTTTGATATTCAGAAAATGTTCATGTCATTAGTTTTGAAAGCATCTTTGCTTTATGGATATCTTTGACATATGCCTAAGACTTTTGCACAGTACTGTATATATGTAGGTCCATACAGGATATGTGCCAATGTATGTAGGTTATATGTGTGTATGTATGCATGTATGTATATGATATGTGTGTGTCAACAATTATGTGTTGTATTATTATGAATTATTGTATGCTTAAATGTTTTTAATGTGGACTCTTGGAAGATTAGCCAATGGGCTAAAAGAGATCCAAATCAAATCAAATCAAATCTCAACTAAATATCACTGAATGTAAATAATCTGTCAATACCTCTACCTAATGTTATAGCTGCATCAATATGAGTCTTGCAGTAATTAAAAATAAACCTACATAACATGCTGAAAGAAAATCTAAATTAATCTTAAAGAGTAACTAAACCCCAAAGACAAATCTGTGTAAAGTCATGTCACCACCTGTGGACATCATCTGGCACCAAAGATCAGCCAATAGCAGATGGCATGCTTATTACCTTTAGATGCTAGGCTTTACACAGATTTGGGTTTGGTGTTAAGTTACTCTTTAAGAAATGTTATTGTTTTTTTAAGGCCTTAAATTTAGATAATTTAATTTGAAGACTTTTTAAAGACCCAGGGATATCATATATAGTCTTTCAAGCGCTTTAACTTTTCATAACCAATACTAGTTTTTTATGAGATCTGGATAATCCTAAAGGGCTGTGAACCCAGGATATTTTTACTTTAGCATTTCTGTATTGGTATTAGGGCTGGACGATAATTCAATATTATCATTTATCGTCTTTTATATTGTGATGATATGGTGATTTTGGGATATCGAGACGCACAATTCTGCTGTCTGAACTGATGAGAACAAGCAAATTTTATTTAGAAACTCAGACAAAATGAAGTATGGTAGGAATATTATGTGAAAATTTCAGACCCAACATTACCATTCGGTTCAATATGATGAGCATTAATTTGATTATTTAACGTGATTTCGCTTATGTGAGCCATATCGTCATATATAACAAAATCGAAAAAAATCCTTATGATTATCGTGATATTGATTTCAACCATATAGTCCAGCCCTAATTAGAATCTGACATCTGTTGATTTTACAGTTACAGTCTGTAGTAGATCAGATCACATCCTACATGTGGTGCACAGAGAACCTTCACATACTGATGGGATGTTTTCACCATGCTTGTGCTTTGCCTTTATCACTGGGCGTGTGTGTGTGTCTCCGTCTCCAGTGAACGCAGTCCAAACTGACTCAAAGTCACTTCATTTTCATCACCAGCTACTTCACAGCCACTCTATAATGCAAGGTGCTCATACTGAACATTCATCACCTTAATAGTGTAAGATATCCAATATTTATGCAGGGATTAAAGCGTTTTAATATGCTAACAGTTAAGAAGATTGATTATGATGAAGTGTGTTAATATCCCCAATGTACTCAGTCTCCGTGAGTAACCTAGACTGGGGAAAACCCGGGCAACTTAATGGATGATAAAAATTGGTGTGTTGGTGTTTATTCATAAATAAAGCCATCCGTAAATTGAGGAAAAGGTGATTTTCTAATGTCAGATCAGGTACTCCACATCAGTGGTTCTCAACCTTTTTCATATCAAGGACCCCTAATTTAGTCCACATTAGGGCCACGGACCCCCATTTGATGCGATTTTGTCCCTCGGACCCAAATCGGAGAATATTTTTATTGTTAGATATGATTTTTGTCCAGAACTCCCTGACTATCTGTATTGTAGGTAGAGAGATAACAGAGAAACTATGATCAAAACAGTCAGTCTCCTACATTCTATAATTGTTCTTGTAAATGAAATAATGAAAGTTTAACGCTTCATCAATTTGCTGGGGACCCCCTGGGATGCTCTCAAGGACCCCTGGTGGTCCCCGGACCCCACGTTGAGAACCACTGCTCTACATAGCGAGGAACACAACAGATAGCCTCTATATTGTGGACTCAAATACAGCGATTGTAATCATATAGTTGTCCTGCGCTATTCCACTGGTAAAATACTATAAATGTTAGTGTTTGTGTGTGTGTGTGTGTACGTGTCTGTCCCCCCCCCCCCCCCCCCCCCATCCAGCCTCCTCCTCCCCCTCCGGAGCCTCTTAATAAAGCATCAGTTAAAAAGTGAATGGATCAATTAGGCAATTTATCCGGGCTAATCTCTGGCAGGGCCCACCTTTTTGATGCCCGCCAACAAAGTGACTGAAAACATTGTTAATGCATCCAAAAAATAAAAGGGGGCTTGCTTCTGCCTCGCGCTCCCAAATGATTTGGAATAATTTGCTCCTCATTCAGGAGATGGAAGGCAGCCTGCTCTCCGTCGCTGGCAGTCGGCATGAAAGCACTTCGCCATCAACTTTCCCCCAATATCTCCTCATTGGAATCAGCTAAATGGCTATTAGGCCGGCGCCTCTTGCCAACATGCTCTCCATAATCACAAGGAAGAAGAGGTGCTAGTTTGGATGGGGTCTTAGTGTGACAGCTGTGTGTATTTGGTTTGGCGAGTGCTGTGTGTGTGTGTGTTGGTGTGTGTGTGTGTGTGTGTGTGTGTGCAAGCCATTAGGATGTAATATAAGGGGCCTTCGGGGATGCATGCCGTACATGCTAGAAAATGTAAAATGAGAGGAAAATGTGAGATGTTTTGTAAAAGGTTTATGGCGACCTGCACATGTCTCCGCAGCGGTTTTGGCTCCGGTGCAACGTCTATTAGGGAAGAAAACTTGTATAAAAGCAAACATAAAACACCGATATGCTACATAAACATTAGAGTTCCATACAAAAGTCCAATCTGGCAAAGGTCAAAAATGTGTGAGGTGAGATGATGCATATATACTTTTGTGCTGTTTTTTACCTGGGAACTGATCGTTTAAAACCATAATATCTGGTCAGCTAACCATCACTGTCTTGTTGTTAACACATCTGATTTATGAAGGTGTGTGTGTTGGTGTGTGTGCTCATGTGTGTCTGTGTGTGTGTGTGTGTGTGTGTGTGTATGTGAGTATGTAGTTTATGTATGTATGTGCACATGTACATCTTTATATATACATTTTTATTTTGCCAATATTATTATTATTAGAATTGTATAATTTATGTATTTTAATTTCTATCTATTGCTATTTTAAATGTTATTTTTATGTAGTTATTTATTTATTTCTAAGCTGTACTTAGTCTAAAATGTCAATCTCTTTTGCACATCATATTTCTGCTATGTTATGTTTACCTTTTTAACTGATTGTATGTCTGCAGTTTTTCATTGAAAATTAATCAAAAATTAATCAAAAAAAACAACACATCTGATTTACACTCTAGCTAATGTTGTTAGTAGAAGCTAGTGTTAGTAATGGCTAGTAGTCACATGTTAACACTAACACTGGTTGCTGGCTGGTTAGCTAGCTAACAGTTTGTTCAGGTTAACTGAGCTGACTCTTCTCAAGCTACAACTCTTCATGTTTTGGAGTAGAGACTAGAGCTAAAGACAAAGGTCACAGTAACCTACATGTGGAAACAAATCTATTCCCTTTTACTTAGAATGTTAGTGAATCCTACAGCCACACCACAACAAGCTTTTAAGTCTCTCTTTTCCTGCTTGTTTTGGACATTATTTGCACAAAGCCTCTCACGATGGCCTCAGATGTGATTGATAGATTTGTGACACGACTGCAAAGCCTCCACATCGGTCGACTGACTGACTGGTGATCTGACTGGTTAGGTGGGTGACTGGTCTGGCACCTACAGCCCCTCTCTGTCTTGATTCGTCAGGCCGATTTGAATGGAACTGAAGAGCAGCAATCAAAAGCTCATTGCAGTGACAGGACCTTTGTTTTAATAATGATTTAGTCAGGAGTAATTAATTGGTTTATGTAATTGGTTGGCTGGCTGGTGAGGTGGTCTGTTGGCCTACTGGCTGAAATGGGCTTGTACACTTTACCTCATGCTGCCAGAAGACACTTAACAAGCTGGCAGTAAAAATGGAAGGGGCCTGTTGAGCATGTGGGCAAACATAAAAAGCTCTGGATTCAAAGTTAATTTTTCCAGACATTATTATTAAAACCCTGTGCCAGTGTGTGTGCATGTGTGTGTGTGTGTGTGTGCGTGCAAGCCTTTGTGTCCATGAGTGTGCCCATATGTGGCCCTGGACGGGCCCCTGTGAGAGCTCCCATATGAATGCATATGTACTATAGTGTGTGTGTGTGTTAGCATGGGTCCTGATGGCTTTGTGTATATGTGTGTGTGTGTGTGTGTGTGTGTGTGTGTGTGTGTGTGTCCCGGCATGTGTGTGCCCATGTGTGCCCATGGCTCTGTGTGTGTATGTGTGTGTGTGTGTGTGCTTTCTCCAATGCGGTTAATTATGGCCTCTTGTTAGCCCCAGTCATTTTGTCACTTCCTTGCCATTTCAAAGCTAGATATGAGGGGGTTGAGGGGGGTGGGGGGTGGGTGCAGACACAAAGCCAGAGCAGCCTCCTTTCCAGAGAACATGTTCCTCTTTATTCACAATGAGGCTTGGCTGTCTGCGGGGCTACATGCTACCCCCCCACCCCCCCACCCCCCCTGGTTTGGCAGCAGCAGCAGCAGCAGCAGCGATGGCCTACAGCAAGGAAAAAATATGCTGCCTGCCTTCCTGCACTGCAAACATGCACACAGCCACCAGGTGGATGCAGGGTGTGTGTGTGTGTGTGTGTGTGTGTGTGTGTGAAGTGTGTAAAGTGTGAAGTGTTTTCTTGTTCTACACTGTAAACCCCGATAAGTGCAATCTATTTAAAAAGCCGCCAGTAACTCATTGCTTTGGCAAAATGAAATTAAGTCTGTCAGCCCAAACACATTTAGATGAGTTTAAAGTAATATCAGTTGGATAAAGTTAAACACATTAGTGCTTTTACTAATGGGCCATGGTATTTTCATTTTAGTACAATAATTCTGTTTTATTTAAATTGGATATATAGATGAATATATGTTATAATTCAACAGTAGTTTCGTAGATTTAGGTTTGTCTGCTGAAGGATTGATGCAGATTTTTAGGCAATCTGCCCACCAGCAGTGTCTACAGTGAAACAACTGGATGCCGAACTATATTATCCGATAGTTTTATTTTATATGCATCTGAATTATGCAAGAAAAACAAAACTGTCACTACCTCGCCTTACAACCAAGGTGCACGAACTGGAAACAGGTAGAAAGGAAGAGCAAGTTCAGCGACTCTTGGAGGCCGACGGATGATTTTGTTCTAAAAAATAAATAAATAAAAAAAAAAACATATTTATCAGTAGAGGAAAATCAGTAAGGCTTCACCAGGATTACATAACAAAGACGCAATGGATCTTGAAAGTCGGCTTAGACCAGTGGTTCTCAAACTTTTTCACGTCAAGAACCCCTAAACCACGGACCCCCATTTGATAAGATTTTGTCCCATGGTCCCCCATCTGATAAGATTTTTGCTTTCAGATGTTTTATTACAGAAAGCGTATGAAACCCATGACCAAAATAGTCAAACATTCTGTCATTGTGTTACTTATGGATGGAATTATAGTGAAAATAAATGATTCCCCTTTTTGCTGGGGACCCCCTGGAACCCCCTCAAGGACCCCTGGTGGTCCCCGGACCCCACTTTGAGAACCACTGGCTTAGACCAATCAGAAAACAGATCCCATGTCGAGTTACAAATTGGACCACATGCAATAGGTGAATACCACACAGCCAAGAATAATAAAAAAACACAAGCATTAGAACCTATAAAAACCATTCACAAACGAATTATGTCCATAAAACGATAACAAAATCACAATTTTCCTATTTCAACCTTCTTCAGAGGGGTTTAAAGAATGCAGAAAAGAATATATAATATACATCTAAAGTCATATTTCCCAGCAATCCTCTTTGACTCCACTATACTTTAAGTCATCAGCAGCCGGCGGCGGTTTTCCGGAATCAAAACTGAAATATCGTTCTGATTTGGAGAGAAGAAAGGAGGGAATCCTGAGATTTTAACTTTAAACACCTCTCCACGGATAAGTCTCCGTTTTGACATGGACTCAATTATCGAGGGGGTGGGGGGGGGTGGGGAGGGGGGAGGCTAATCCCGGAGACCCCTTTAACCCGGAATGTACCGCGGGCCAGGAATAACCACGCTCCCGAGTTAGGAAATCAAAGACAGGTAATTAAAATCATAATGGTCCTGGTTAAGATGATTATCGTCGGGGCTCCAGATAAGGCAACCTCCAGCAGATTTTCCCCCCTTTTAAATATTTATGGAATACGATTAGTCCGCGGGGCCAGAGCCGTGTTAAAAGGTTTAAGGACGACTCGCAGATCAAGAGATGGAATATAAGCATCTTAACATGGCAAGGAAATGAGGATGGAGATGGAGCAGAGAGAGAGAGAGAAGAGAGGGGGGGAAGAAAGAGAGATAGAGTGACCAGGTGCGTATGCCTGCATATATCGCAAATGTGTGTGTGTGTGTGTGTGTGTTTGGGTTTGTGTGTGTGTGTGTGTGTGGAGGGGAGCCAGGTGTGCGTCCCTAAGGCCAGGGCTCAGGTTTGAAGACTACTAACCGAGAGAGAGAGGGAGAGAGAGAGAGAGAGAGAGAGAGAGAGTGTCTTTAGGGCAGAGTTTGGATTATAATCTGGCTTTCAGGGATGGAGGGTCTCTAAAAAGGGATGGGGGTGGGGGGGGTTGTTCGCAAATAGGCTACAGTGATGTGTGTAATGACACACACACAAACACACACACACACACACACATGCCTGGGCTCGTTGCTCAACACAGTGCATGTATGCAGTTAGACAGATGAACACACACACACACACATCAGACCAGACATCTGATCTGATCCAAACCGACTGGATTCACTTTCCATGGAGAGAGAGACTGATCCACACTGTCTTTCCTTTACAGTTGGATTTTATTTGATATTGTTGCAATATTAAAGTAGTAATCAGCGGCATTTTCATATAAATAAATGACCGTTTTGCTACTCTCTATTACTGATTCCTATAACACAATAGTGATTCAACCTATATCCAGTTCATGAAAGCTTTTACATTTGCTGTTCTAAGCACTCTGTGTCTGGTAGCATTTTGCTGGGAAAAAAATCCTCTGGTGCACAGGAAGTGATGCGTTTTACATCTTTGGTTTGTTTGGAATAAATAAAAGAAGAAGCACTGTGTAGTTAGCATGAGCAGTGATAGCCATCATGGCTGAACAGACAGAGAAAAGAGCGCCACCTACAGAAACTCAAACTCTATCAACAGAAACAACACACTGTTTGATCGACAGGCACAGCAATGAGTGCCGAGCACCAAAGATGGGGACAAAATTTAAAAGAAAGTGATCTTTAGTGATCTTGAGTGACGAAATGCCTAGATACATAAGCAGTGGTGGAAAATATAAATATAAGCTGGGAAAATGAGAAAAGCAAGAGAAAGATAGAGAGGGTCTATTGTGCTAACGAGGGGCAGGCAGGCCCCGCCCCCTCCTCCTCCTCCTCAGGATGTCTCAGGCTATGATTGACAGCTGAGGGGAAACGGCAAAAATGACTTCCCATGGTCACCTCAAGGTCACTTCCCGTCTCTCTCCCCCCTGAGCTCTGTAGAGGCCCTCAGAAGCCTTCGACGCTGTAACGATAAAACATCGGGAAAACTGACGTGTCCTGGGTCAGTGGCTCCCAGTGTGACGTCCAGGGGTTTCCTCAGTGACACGAAGGTTAGATGAATTTCACTATTAGCTGGCGTAGCGTTTGACTGGAACAGTTCCCGACAAGGGCGGCTCAGAGTAAACGACGTGGTCATGAGTAAATGCTTGCGATGCCATTGGAACTGTGGTCAGACTAGGCCAGTGGTTCTCAACGTGGGGACCACCAGGGGTCCTTGAGGGGGTTCCAGGGGTCCCCAGCAAATGGATGAATTGTTAAACTTCACCATTATTTAATGTACAAGAAGTTGACACAATTAGAGAATGTAGAAGAATGACTGTTTTGATCATAGCTTCACCGTTATTGCTCTACCTACAATACAGATAGTCATGGAATTCTGGACAAAATCATATCTAACAATAAAAATATTGTCAGATTTGGGTCCGAGAGACAAAATCAAATCAAATGGTGGTCCGTGGCCCTAATGTGAACTACATTTGGGGTCCTTGATAACCCTAACCCTAACCCTAACCCTAACCCTAACCCTAACTCGACGGGACAAAGATGGGGCATCAAGGATCACGCACTACCCGATTCTCTCAGCTTCTTGTCTCGAAATTTCCAAAATCTCATGAAAACACAACCGCTCACGCAGACATGAAGAAGTCCAGGACCAGTCCAGGACCATGAGACCACTGATGTTGTAAGAATGTTATACAAACAGTCATGCTCCTGTCACCATTAAAACGTGTCATTCCTACATTTCTGATGTCCGGCGTATGCGTGGAGTTGCAGTGTTACCATTTTTCCTCTTGTGTACTTGTTAGCAATGACTTCTCATCTGGTTCATTCTCTTTTTTTTCACCCTTGATCTAAAAATCGCAGTTGCCAGGATCGCTGTTTGGGGTTGGCGCCTATATATCCCGGCATGCATTGGGTGAAAAAGCAGGTAGACACCTTGGACAGTTCTCCAGTGCGTCACAGGGCTAACACCGATAGACAGACACCCCCATTTATACCCATGGGTTATTAAGAGTTTCCAATCCACCTGTGGGAGCAACTCCAGGAGAACACGAGGAGAACGTCCAAGCTCCACACAGAATTGAACCCGCCACCTTCTGACCACAAGGCCACAGTGCTAAACACAGCAAAACTTTCTCAGAGGGACGGAGTTTTATTAAAAGTGGTTCCGCGGTCTACCCCGACTCGATTTGGTGTTCCTTGACATGAAACAGTTTGGGTAACCCCGTCCCAGTGTGTGTGGAGTGTAATCACGAGCAGAAAAAAAACAATATATCTACTCAAAGTCAGTCTCAGCATGCATACCATTTTGTGCAAAATGAAAAGTCCCTCTCTGTGGATTCTGCTGGCAGGAGGAGTTGGGAAAGCTGTGCAAGCCTGGACACTGCACCTTGGCTCCAACTTATTACCAAACCAGTTTGAGAAAGAGGAGATGCTGTTTACCGGGCATACCGTCTGCCTTCAAGGCTGTCAGTGTGTGTGTCTTGTGGGTGTGGGTCCATGTCTGTGTGTAGTATGTGATAGGGTAAATGGTTTGTGAGTTTATGTGTGAGAGACAGAAAAAGACATTTGCAAGAATTCCCTTCTTAACCAGTTTACTTGAGGAACCAGGTTAAGAATTCCCTTCTTAACCTGGTTCCTCAAGTAAACACATTTATACATCATAACTGGGTTAGAGTAACTCAGATTATGAGAAACCTGGTTAAGATGCCTAGCTTATTCCCATATTAAACAGGTTACTGTGGCATGGAAACATCTTACTGCTTTCACTTTGGGTTTTCACCATGGGTCAAACTCAGACTCGGACCACCTCTGCATCATTTCTTTCCCCTGTATTAGAAGTAATACTACTGCTCAGTCAAAGAGGGATGGGGGAATATTCTGTTAATTGGTTTATTCATGGCAACAGGAAGACTCAATTACAGGCTATCAAATGATCATGTAAACAGAAGAACCTGCATAAGACCTTAACCAGAGTATGGACAATAGTTACTCTGGTAGTGTGTATGATTCACATAGAAGCTGACTGCAAACTGGCAGACGACTGTGTTTTTGCACAGCGATCGCCACCAAAAGAGCCAGGGTGAGTATTTTAACACCTGCCTCAGGCCTGTCTGCTCTCAGCCCCCTCCCTCCCTCCCTCCCTCCATCCATCCCTCCCTCCCCAAAGCTTCTCCACGGGGCCTCCAGTGGTTTCTCTCTCTCTCTCTCTCTCTCTCTCTCTCTCCGTCTGGGCCCGATGCCAAAGGCCTTAGAGGCCCATTTGAGTCTGGCCGCGGCAGCCCTGCAAACATCTCCCTTATCCTCCGAGATCTGTAGGGAGGTGTGGCTGGAAAGAGGCGGGTGGGGGGTGGGTGTGTGGGGGTGGGGTGGGTAAACCCTAAATGCACACAAAAAGGCCTCAGAGGGACAGTTGTCATTGACAATATAGACCACCTCGCCGATGCACCGCGACCTGTCAGTCAAATCCTTGTTAGTTACACTGGGTCCGGATCAAAGAGAGCCGCACATCCCCTCCGAGGCAAGATGATACAGTTTGACTTTGTAACTCTAACTCGGTAATAGCAATCTACACTCTAGCCTTCCATGCTTAATGCACTCTGAAACGTGGCTATATGCACTGATACTGTGTTGTGCATGTGTAACTGTCTGATTCTGATCAATGTTGTAGTAGGTACATAATGGCGTTCAGCGGTGGTAGAACATTTCATACTGACATCTTAAAGGAAAACACAGCATTCTGTCCCATCAGAAAACTTCAGTCAGGAGCTCAGAAATGAGAGGAAAAAAAATCATTTATTTATATTTTGAGCAAGGCACTTAACCCCAACTTTTCAAGTGGAATGGCTCAGTGGCAAACAGTAGAAGAGTGGAATAGTAGAAGAAGCTCCTAGGCGTTAAAGTGGAAATCCTTGAGATTCTTTTTTAAAAATATTATGTCTCCATTGTTGCTCAGCGCTCATTGCTATGGTGTTTTTTTTTAATTTTGTCTCCATTTTTGGTGCAAAGTGCACATTGCTGTGGTGTTTCTGCACTCTACTTCCGAGAGATCACCCTTCAATCAAACAGTGTGTCCAGCACTGCGACTTCTTTTTCCATGGATTTTCTGTTGATGGAGTTTGAGTTTTCTCTTTTCTTACCCAGTACTTCTTCTGTTTGTTCCAAACAAACTGGAAACTTAGTCCAGCGTTCTCCAACCATGTGTCATCCAGAGCCATGTGTCTGCAAGTTTTCATTCCAACCAAACAGTACAGCAGCTGAATTCTCTAGTGAGTTCCTCCTGTCTGGTTGCAGACAGGAGGCCCCAGCAGCCAGAAGGCCCCACAATATACTAGAATACAACTTAAATAAACATATTTCTCATCAATTTAAAATAAACAGACCCCTCTTTTTGTTCCAATAAAAATGTTTTATGTCAGGTTATAGTGGTAATGGGCTATTCCACTTAACTTCTAGCGCAATATTGCCTCTTAACTTTAACCTTATTTTGCTTTGCCACTGCGCCATTTTCTGCGAGATGCAAAGAACTTAGCAAGTGGTGGAAAATAGAAGGTATATAAGACATTAGATAAGAAATACAGGATAAGATAAATTAAAAAACAATTAAAGAGATAATAAATAATAAATTATAAAAAAAAAGGGTGAATGTTGGGATTCAGGGGGGCCCGTGTTTGCCTTTGCCCAGGGCCTCCAAATCACTAAATCCACCCCTGTCTGGTTGAAGGTGTTAATCGGTGAAATAAACTGCCGCAGTGTGCTCTGGATGGCACATGGTTGGATTAGATGCCGCTGCTTTAGTCTTGCGAACCCAGATTGCTTTTAAGGAGTCTATTTTTTGCCCTGTCAGTATCGCCTCTTCGGAGTTGGCCAGAAGTCCTTTGAGTTCTGGGTTTGTCCCTTTCGCTGGAGTCCAGATGTGATCCCAGCTTGACGTGACCATTCACCAGCCCATACTGCCTCCATGTGACACGCAATGCGCTGATATGCCAAGACCCCTGGCCCTGTCACACACACACACACACACACACACCCACACACACTGTGGTCCAGGGGTCACCTCCTTCCTAGCGGTCAGGTTCCAGATGGGTTATATTTCATCCAGACCTGCCTCTCTCCATCTGAGGCCAGTGGCATCCTCCAGCTTACAGGAAGCAAGTCAATTTGTGTGTGTGTGCGCACTGTGCGTGTGTGTGTGTGTGTGTGTGTGTGCGTGAGAAGACAAAATTATGTGAGGGGGTCCAACATGTTGTGCATGAGGGCTTCTTTCAGATCAGCTGAAATCAATACCCAGGCAGGAAGACGGAGAGAGGAGAGGGGCAGAAGAGGACAGATAATTCAATACTAAGCGACCGCACGATTAAAGGTATTTTGTTCAAAACGGAGTCGTTTCAGATACAGCGCAAATAGTTATTTGTCATGATGCTGGAGGCACACAGCGCTACCTTGACCAGATTTTGTCCCAATTAGACTTGGGAAGACTGGGACGTGAATCCAATCCCAGAGTTCTTCCCTGAGCCTTGACATTACATAGAGCTCCCTAATTGGGAAAAACGTGTCCAGGACATCAACTTTGGGGCGTTAATGAACATGGTTTAGGTGAATTTGCATGACACTTTATACTGCATTGCTGGGCTATGAAATGATAAGAAAATGAACCCACACATTCAGTGATTCCAAATGTTAATGCTGGATGTGGTGTTTGTTTGTAATCTGCATTATCTAATCCGTTATTCCTTGCATCTTTTGTTGCCTGATGTTACCTTCAAACTCCATATACAGAACTGGGTAGTTAAATAGAAACTCAAACTTCACCAACAGAAAATCCAAAGAAAAAAAGACATCACAGTGCTGGACAGACTGTTTGATTGACAGGTGATCTCTGGGAAGAGCAGTGCAGAAAATAATTGACCAAAATTAGGATTTCGAAGATTAACACTTTCATTAACCATCGCCATTCACCAATAAATGCATCCACCGGTCAAATCCACAAACTCAGGGACTTGCAACGGCAATCGCCAAAAAAAAAAAAATCTGCCGTACACACACACACATCCATCCATCCCCTCTCACCTATTCCATCTCGGAGACAGACAAAAGCATCCATCCCGCATTCGGTCCTTTTCATCAGCCCTGCTTTTCTGCAAACTCATTATACTCTGCCTTTTCTCCGCTGTGTGTCCAGATGGCGAGGCGTCTTGCAGTCATAATGCTGCGGTAATCCCCCCCGCACATGGTGCCCTCGCTCCGGTAAACACTCTTCCTATTGTTCCTGGGCTTCCTTCGTACAACCCCCCCCCCCCCCCCCCACCCCCAACCCCATGGTACCCTGTGCCCGTTGCCCTGCAGAGGCTGGACTGGCTTTTATACCGTACATATAGGTCCGTATGACGTCTTCGCTTAAGGTCATAGGGGACGTCTTATGTTGTAATATGTTGCGTCAGTGTACGATATGTCAGTATCTGTGTGATGCTGAGAGATTTAAAAGCGATATTTGAGTGTTGGGCAGGTAAAGGAGCAGGGCAGCAAATGCAGGATGGCATTCTGCAATCTGGGGAAAGTACATCTAATACGAAAGTAGAAGTTTGTACTAACATTTGAAGGGAATTGTTTTCAGCACAGTGGTCACTTTAGACCATTACTTTTGCGGACTTTCAACAAAGTGCAATCTTTCATCCGCCCTCAAAAACAAAAAAATCTCCCCTCCTCTCACTGCTGTTTATCTCTCTTCTGACTCCCACACTGGAAGACATTTTTGCAAGCTTGACGCAAAAAAAAAAAAAAAAAAAAAAAAAAAAAACTTAGAGCCCCCAGAAAGTATTTTGTAAGCAAATATTTCTGAACAAATGATGCTCGGCATGTCATCGGTATATTTACGATGGCTCAAAGACATGGCTGTGTGGGTCTAATTAAAAATGTGAAAGGGTTAGCAGCCTGCCGCTTGTTGCCAGCTCTTGGCAGCTCTCCTGTCAGCCAGCCAGCTGTTTAGTCCTGCCCTGAATTATTGCCAGACCCACCGCCAGGCATTGTGGGATTGGCAGGGCCGGGCGGAGCGCTATTGTGTTCAGCCACCGAAGGAAAGGGGAGGGAAAAAAAAAAAAAAAGAAGATGGAAGAAGAAGCATTCCCCTCGCTCAAGTTCCCAGAGACGGGCAGGACTTAGCAAGTGTGGCTGATCTGCAATGAAAAATAAAAGTATAAAAAAAAAGAAAAACATTGAGTATTGGGTATCTGTGTTATATCATAGTTTTATTCCTTCAAAGTTTGCGGTTCAATTCCCAGCCTGTACGAAAGAAGTTTCTACCATGATGCACATTTTAATTTTTAGCAAAAGTTTTTAACCGAAGTTGTTTTTACTTGCCTAAACTTAACTGTTAGCCAACCGAAAATGCCGTGTCCAATTCAAGATGTTGTCATGGAATCCAATTTGTGGTGGAGGAACGTAATTCATGTCCACAGCACGTAAATCTACAGTTCAGGGTTTGTGTTCATTTCACAACTTTTTATGAGCTCACGTTGCAAATGGGAGTTGGTTATTCTTTATCCCTAGAAAAAAGAGGTGGCTCTAAAATAAATACCCATAAAAAGAGGTAGTTATGAACTCAATACCCACAAAAGAGATGGGTGTATCCCAAGTATCCAGAAAAAAGAGATGATATATGCAGTAAAAAGAGGTGTTTATAAACTAAATGTCCCCCAAAAAGAAGTGTTTATGAACTAAATACACAGAAAAACAAGTGTTCATAAACTACATACCCAGAAAAAAAGAAGTCTTTATAGGCTAAATCCCCAGAAAAAGAGGTGTTTATAAACTACATACCCAGAAAAAGAGGCGGTTATAAACTAAATACCCAGAAAAGAGGCGTTTCTAAACTACATACTCAGAAAAAGAGCTGTTTATAAACTTAATACCCAGAAAATAAGCTTATATAAACTAAATACCCAGAAGAGAAGCATATATAAACTTAATACCCAGAAAAATAAGTGTTTATAAACTACATACCCAGAAAAAGAGGTGTTTATAAACGACATACCCAGAAAAAGAGGTGTTTATGAACTAAATACCCAGAAAAAGAGGTGTTTATAAACTACATACCCATCAAAAGAGGTGTTTAGAAATTAAATACCCTGAAAAAGAGGAGTTTATAAACTAAATACCTAGAAAAATTAGCCGTTTATAAAGTAAATACCCAGAAAAAGTAGTATTTATAAACTACATACCCAGAAAAAGTGGTATTCATAAACTACATACCCAGAAAAAGTGGTATTTATAAACTACATACTCAGAAAAAGGGGCGTTTATAAACTACATACCCACAAAAAGTGGTATTTATAAACTACATACCCAGAAACAGTGACGTTTATAAACTACATACCTAGAAAAAGTGGTATTTATAAACTACATACCCAGAAAAAGTGGTATTTATAAACTACATACCCAGAAAAAGTGGTATTTATAAACTACATACCCAGAAAAAGGGACGTTTATAAACTACATACCCAGAAAAAGGGACGTTTATAAACTACATACCCAGAAACAGTGGTATTTATAAACTACATACCCAGAAAAAGTGGTATTTATATACTACATACCCAGAAAAAGTACTATTTATAAACTACATACCCAGAAAAAGAAGTGTTTATAACCTAAACACCCAGAAAAAGAAGCGGTTATAAACTTAATACCCCGGAAAAAAACTTGCTGGGCACACTCTATTCACACAGAAAAAGAAAAGGTGAAAGGTGCTTATACTGTGCGTGTGCACTACCTGTGTACACCTGTGACTGCACTAGCGCTCCCTGTTGTACTTCTCAGCTCCTTCCCCGGGTTTCAGCCTCGCCACGCCGCTCACCTCTGATCACGCCGCCCGCCCGCCTCCCTCCTCCGCCCCCGTCGTTTTGTGTATAATTCATTATTTTTTTGCTAAGTACGTAGTTCCCCCGGATGGATCTCGCAAAGGACTTCAAATGTCCCCCCCCCCCGTCCGCCCCCCCGTCCGCCACCGACACCTTCCGATCCGCTGTTTAGCTCTTGTGTGTTTTTCCCAGACTTCAAATAAGCGCTTTGGAGTCTCAATTTTTTTTTTTTTTTTTGTAGACGGGAAAAAACAAAAAAACAAAAAAAAAAACAAAAAGGAAGAAGAAGCGAAAACTGACTGTATGCACCAACAACAACGACAACAAAGACCCCCCCCCCGCCCCCCCACCTTCCTCCTACTCCTCCTCCTTCCCCACCTCCTATTTCTGCTTCTTCCTCTTCTCCTTCCTCTTTTTCTATTATCTTGTTTCTCTAAAAGGAATGCATTTGTTTGTTCTCCTTTTGTTTTGCTCTGGAGACGTTTTCTCTCCCTCCCTCCCTCCCTCCCTCCCTCTCCCTCTCTCTCTCTCTGTGTTCTCCCTAATGCTCTCTCGCTCCCCTCTTTTTGTTTTTCCTCTGCACGGAGGCTCGTGGGCCAAAAGCTCATAATCATTTCAAAGGTCCTTTAAATATATAATAAGAGTTCTGCATTGTGATAAACAACGTGTCAGAGGGAGAACATCAACATGACTTTGTGCACACACACACACACACACACACACACACACGCTGAGCTAGGCGCTATGTGACCTCTGCATCTTTTTCCCCATGCCTCTTTCACACTCGTTGCTCCAGTTAGTGTGTATGAGTGTGTATGCGTGTGTGTGTGTGCGTTTACGGCCCAATCGCGGAACAAATAATGGTGGGAAAACACACTCGGTACACAAAGGCAGCTGAATGAGCCGGGCTATACTAAATGTTTGATACAGATCTTACACATTATTTATAAATGCTCACTCGATGATATTGTTAATATCCTGCACTTGAATGCAAGGCTCATTCGTTTTGATATATTGAGCCGTTCAATCATATTCCAGAGGAACAAGATCATTGAAGTGTCACCGACGAGATCCTGAATGGAAATTTTTCCCGACGCAATTTTTTTCCCGAGGTTTTTTTTTTTTTTTTTTTTTTTTCCCAAAAGCCATTTTAACAGGCTTTTTGCCAATAAGTTGCATTAATCCCCCCCCCCCTCATTCCAAACAAATAAGCCATCCAGCACATGTAGCGTCAGA
The DNA here is from genome assembly GCF_046629955.1 of Centroberyx affinis. NCBI lineage: Eukaryota > Metazoa > Chordata > Actinopteri > Beryciformes > Berycidae > Centroberyx > Centroberyx affinis. The sequence continues at coordinate 40,161 of NW_027282773.1, forward strand.
TTGTTCCAATATGCCTGGTAGGTGTCACCCTCCGTCTAAATGTTAGGCTTTGCGCTAACTAACATCTCAGAGCTCGCTGACACTGTTTGCATGTAAACACGTCGAGGGGAGAAAAAAGCTGCTTCTTCTTTTTTTTTTTTTTTTTCTCATCCAGAAAAAGATGCCGTTTGGTAGGAAATTGAGAAGCTCACCCCTGGCACCGGCTCTCTCCATAAATCTTTTAGCATGTGCCTCTTGGCTAAATGACTTTGTACTGACAAAATTTAACCTCGATCCCGCCCTGCAAGCTGTGAGAGAAGCGGAGGGGGGGGGGGGGGAGAAGAGCTCGGCGACGTCGAGAGAAAAAAAAAAAACCCAAAAAAAACAAATGGGAGAGAATTTCGACTGAAGGGAGACATTTTGTCTCGGTTTGTGTTTGTGTGTGTTCTCACGTTTGAGGGAAAAGTAGCAAAAAAAGAAGTGATCCTTGGAGTAGATTTTGGTTATAGGAGGCAGAAGCATAACTGAGCTATTAACGTATATCAGTGATTCTTTGCATTTTCGAAAAACAACCTTTACTTCTCCTAACTAAGCTTTGGAAAAGCAAAACAATTCGACACATGATTATTTCCTGCATTGCCTCATGTTAATACTCCCCCCACTAAAACACACACACACACACACACACATATTCATACACACTTCATCCACGTTTCAAAGACAGGAATAGTTGCGGGGTCAAACTGGAGGTGGACAAGTGATGACAGACTCATTCTTTCCCCCTTAAAAACTTGAAATCATTTTTTTCCGTCAGAGTAACACCATTCTTGAATATTATGACACTAAATTGATGTTTTTTTTCTCACTTCTGGATCCGGAGTTGAACCAATTTTGTTCAATCTGTTACTCTGTGAAAGGCCAGGGCCTGAGTACTGCTTGTATTTGTACTAATGTCAATCAGTCCCACACACACACACACAAAGACAGTACACACAATGGGATGCACATGCACTCACTGGATATGGGTGAATATGGTGGCGCACACACACACACACACACACACACCACACAAACACACTCTCCTTCATGAACCCTTAACATCCCTTCCCCATTTTCCGCCGTGATTGCCAGTTATGTTGCTTGCATCTAAAGCGCAGACACTTCTTTCTTCATAATTCATTCGCTCTCTTTTATTGTGTCGTTCTTCTTTTATTGTGTTGCTCGCTGCTTGTCATAAGAGGGAGAAGAAAAAAAAAAAAAACGGGTAGAAGATATCTTGCTTCATCTTTAATCCTGTCTTAAGGAATCAAGAAAGCACATCTAAGGTGCGATTCATCACCGGATTCAAAGGGATCGCTCTAAACAAAGGGAAGCTGTCGAAACCACACCCCATCATCTGGATAAGTCACTGGATAAGGCCAGGTTGCACATGAGAGAGGCAAGGCGCTGAGAGGTTCAGTTTTTAGGATTGTGTTTTAAATCTGTTATTATCTAATCTATTAGAGTTAGATATCTGTCCACAATATAGCGGCAAAGTATTAGGACTACTCTGCACCTTGGTAGGTCTATGTACAGTTGGAATGAATACAGTGGCCTATATTTGGCCTTGTTTGTCACCGCAACCTGAAAGAAAATGTGTTTATAGAGGTAAATGGTAAATTTGTAAGTGGTTGTAGAGGAATTTGTATTACTTAATAATAGTATTACTATTATTAGAGGAATTTGTATTACTTATCCTGTTTTAACTACTGAAGAAGCATAGTAATGTGGCGTTCTATCACTCAACATAGTGTATGCTTAAGTGTTAGCGTGGAGCCTACTGTCACGCAACATAGTGTATGCTAAAGTGTTAGCCTGGAGCCTACTATCACTCAACATAGTGTATGTTAAAGTGTTAGCATGGAGCCTACTGTCACGCAACATAGTGTATGCTAAAGTGTTAGCCTGGAGCCTACTGTCACTCAACATAGTGTAAGGAGCCTACTATCACTCAACATAGTGTATGCTAAAGTGTTAGCATGGAGCCTACTATCACTCAACATAGTGTAAGTGTTAGCATGGAGCCTACTATCACATAACATAGTGTAAGTATTAGCATGGAGCCTACTATCACTCAACATAGTGTACGCTAAAGTGTTAGCATGGAGCCTACTATCACTCAACATAGTGTAAGTGTTAGCATGGAGCATACTCTCACTCACCATAGTGTACCCTAAAGTGTTAGAGTGGAGCCTACTGTTACTCAACATAGTGTAAGTGTTAGCATGGAGTATACTCTCACTCAACATAGTGTAAGTGTTAGCATGGAGCCTACTATCACTCAACATAGTGTATGCTAAAGTGTTAGAGTGGAGCCTACTGTTACTCAACATAGTGTATGCTAAAGTGTTAGAGTGGAGCCTACTGTCACTCAACATAGTGTAAGTGTTAGCATGGAGCCTACTGTCACTCAACATAGTGTACGCTAAAGTGTTAGAGTGGAGCTTAGTATCACATGCTAAATTGTTGGTAATGTACCTTGCATTTCTGGTCCATTTTGTTTATTGGTGGTGTATTATTCTTCTTCCTGTGGATAAACATAGACAATGTGACGTCATGTCAAGATATTTCCAGCAGCTACAATGAAGTTTGACAGCAGAAAATGTTTCAGTGATCTAAAACATCAACGGTACAGCGTCAGGCTTTGGTGGCAGTCCCTCAGAATCAAAGAGCGAGGGCTTCTTTCTAGAGCTGCCATTTTGCACCAAGAGACGTTCAACAATCATACAGGGAGGAATCCATTGTAGAAGAAGAGAGAGACCAGTTTCTCCACTGACAGTAGCCTCAATAGACCAGCATGCAATGCAGCCACAAGACATGTTGTGTTTAGACACACTAGCTACTGTATATGTACAGTATGTCCACATGCCAACCTTTGATTGAAAGCGACAAGTTCTTGGTGGTCGGTGGTTGTTGAAAGGCATTCTGGGAAACATTAGGAAATCACTAACTGAAGTAGAAGTAGACAAGGCAGGTTGAGGTAAAGTGGGTGCACAAAAAGTATAACATCATAAAGTAACATGGATTGAACATTATAAATTGATGATATCTAACAGTATAAGAGTATCCAAGGGAGGAATTCTCCTTTAAGATCAGCCTGTGCTTACTCTAATATTCACACACCTCTTGCATCAATCAAATTAATTGTGGTGACTCTATAACAAGCTCTGTTCTCGCTTCTGAGATGCTCAGCCTGGTAGAAATAAGTGGGACTAGACAAACTTTGACATGGCATCAGATTCATTTTTCAGGATACACTTTACCTAAACACTATTACACCGAAAAACTAAATGACAACACTTCATCACAAAATACCTCCAGACTGATGATATATAACAGTGGAAGAGTTTCTGAGGTTGGAGTTTTCCTTGGAGATACTGTGCAACTCTTTCATTCTAAAGTGAAGATATACTGTAGACATTAATGCTGATCATTGTTGGCGACAGTGCAAAGATTTTCTCATCCAGCACTGAGGTTTGAAGAGCAAATTTCTACCCACTGGATGTTTCAGAAAGAACAAGCTTTAGTTCAGCCTTCAGGGAAACTAAACACAACTCTGGTAGCAGTTATGTAGTGGGTTGGACTGAGACTTGAGGTGGTGTGTGTGTGTGTGTGGTGTGCACGCGCGTATGTGTAAAGTGGCGGTCCACAGTCTCACCAGGCCTTGTGGTTGGAGGCTACAGCCGATTTTCCCTGTGGCCTCCAGGGCTGTCTTGCACACACACACACACACACACACACACAGCACAGCACACACAGAGCGTACAGATGTTGCAGACGAGTCTTCTGGGTGTTTCCAGTGGAAAACAGCAGGTTTTTTTCTTCAGGTGGATGACTAGCATTCTTATACCACAACAGTTTCATCCAATCAAAAAGCTCAAAGTGTGCCGCGAATCCCAGTGTGCCTGAGGATGCCGCATTGTTGCATTGGCTATCAAAAGATCTTTGATGTAGATTGGAAATATACTGCAATTAATACAAAATAACAATGGTTTTTTTTTCCTTCAAAATAGATATGTATACCTTTTTAGAATGAAATCCCTTGCTGACCATTAATTAAACAGACTCAAATAACATTAAATTGGATACTGGATACCAGAGGACAGAGGACTGACTCCGGACTCTGCTCGAGTCCTGAGTTTTGTGGCTCAAGTCGCAAGTCAAGTCCCAAGTCTAAATGTAGACTACCAAGTGAAGTCCATGTCATTAATATCAAGTCTCAAGTCTAAATGTAGACTACCAAGTCAAATCCAAGTCAAGTCCATGTCATTAATGTCAAGTCTCAAGTCTAAATGTAGAACAGCAAGTCAAGTCAGAACAAATCAAGAGTCCAGTATCAATTTAATATCTTAAAGAAAGCTAAATATCTAGGACTTTTCAATGCAATATGGTTTTAATAGGATAAAAACTTGGTAAGAGCATCATGAGTTTGATTTCTATAATCAGTTTCAACTTTAATAAATTCAATCATTCCATACAAATTCAGAAAACAGAATTTAAATTCAGTCGTCTGCTGGAACAAATCTCATCACTTTCAATCTAAGTCATTTACACAAACACAAGATCTCAAGTCAAGACTTTAGAAACCTTTTCAAGTCATCAAAGTACAAGTCAGAGTCCAGTCCCAAGTCACCAGAACCCAAGTCAACTCAAGTCTCAAGTCTTCTCTTCATGCATCAAGTCAAGTCTCAAGCAATTAAATTTGTGACTCAGGTCTGTCTCGAGTCCAAGTCATGTGACTCGAGTCCCCACCTCTGCTGGATACCTGGATATTGTTTGCCAGGATGGACACAACCATGCTCTATTTTCATGTCTCCTTGTCTGCTAAATGGCAGACATACTGTACATCTCTTAAAGAGATCAGATGGCACTTCGACGTAAAAGAAATAGTGACTGTAACTTCATCTTACCTGTGTGTGTGTGTGTGTGAGAGACAGAAAGAGAGACAGAGAGAGAGAAAGAGAGAGAGACAGTATAGCCACACTAATTCATGAGTAGATCAGCTTGTCTGCAGTTGGAAAATGCATATGTCTGACTGTATGTGCTTCCTTGCCTGAGCATGTACAGTACATACAGATACCCCAGTTCTACCCCCAACACACACACTCTCTCTCTCTCTCTCTCTCTCTCTCTCTCTCACAGTGTGTGTGTGTGTGTGTGTGTTTGCGGTGTGTAGAGGTATGCGGCTGGCTGTGCTGAGTGTCGGCGGCTCTGCGACTTCACAGGGATTCCGGGGCAAGGTTTTAATTAGCCGCTGACTCGGGTCTTTGGCAGCCGGTGTGGAGATGCTTACTGAGGGCCGTAAATCTCCAGCGACGAGGACAGGGCCACACCCCAAAGGGCCTGCAGACACCCATCCGTCCCACCCGTCTCCAAACGTCCCACACCTCCCACAGACCCGAGACCCGGGCCCTGTACGGACACCGCCGCGGGATACACATGTGCACAACGGCTGCCACTTCCTCCAACTGCAGTATAGCACGCATGCACGCATTTACATTGGGGACGCACTAGAAGACTGGTCAGATCCTAACGTGCAGAGGTGGGGACTGGAGTCAGACTAAAGTCACAATCTTAATTGCTTGAGACTTGATGCATGAAGAGAAGACCTGAGACTCAACTTGACTTGGGTTCTGGTGACTTAGGACTTGACTTTGACTTGTACTCTGATGACTTGAAAAGGTTTCTAAAGTCTTGACTTGAGATCTTGTGTTTGTGTAAATGACTTAGATTGAAAGTAAATTTAAATTCTGTTGTCTGAATTTGTATGGAATGATTGAATTTATGGAAGCTGAAACTGAATCTTACCAAGTTTTTATCCTATTAAAACCATATTGCATTGAAAAGTCCTAGATATTTAGTTTTCTTTAAGATATTAAATTGATACTGGACTCGATTTGTTCTGACTTGACTTGCTGTTCTACATTTAGACTTGAGACTTGACACTGACATGGAGTTGACTTGGTAATCTACATTTAGACTTGAGACTTGACATTAATGACATAGATTGACTTGGACTTGACTTGGTGATCTTCATTTAGATTTAAAACTTGACTTGAGACTTGACATTAATGACATGGGTTTGACTTGGTAATCTACATTTAGACTTGAGACTTGACATTAATGGCATGGACTTGGTAATCTACATTTAGACTTGAGACTTGACATAAATGACATAGACTTGAGTTGGAATTGACTTGGTAATCTACATTTAGACTTGAGACTTGACTTGAGACTTGACATTAATGACATGGACTTGACTTGGTAATCTACATTTAGACTTGAGACTTGACTTGAGACTTGACATTAATGACATGGATTTGACTTGGTAATCTACATTTAGACTTGAGACATGAGACTTGACATTAATGACACGGATTTGACTTGGTAATCTACATTTAGACTTGAGACATGAGACTTGACATTAATGACACGGATTTGACTTGGTAATCTACATTTAGACTTGAGACATGAGACTTGACATTAATGACACAGATTTTACTTGGTAATCTGCACTTGACTTGAGACTTCTGCCTCAAGACTTGGGACTTGAGCAAAGTTGACTTGGTCACGTCTGCTAACGTGATGGTGCTGCATCACACGCATGATGACGGATTTCACCATTTCTTGTTTTTTTTTTGGGCCTGGACCAGTTGTTCTCAACCTTAGTAACAAATTTATTTTCTAGGTAAGAAAAAACAACGAAAGTTTACTCAAATACTCTTACACTGTTATGTATCATCAATGTGTGATGTTCAATGCATCCCAAGACATTTTCTTTTGTGAAGAAGTATTACAATTTACTTTTTTTGGTGTACCCTCAACCTGCCTTGTCTAGTTCTGCTTAAGTTAGAGATTTTCTACTACCAAAGAGGAGGCGTCGACTGTTCACTTTAACCAACTAGTTTGTGAACATAGGGGTGTCTCTATGATTGCAGGCACCCCCCTTTTACTTTTCACAACTTGTCTTGTGGCTGCATTGCATGCTGGTCTATTGAGGCTACTGTGGGTGGAGAAATTGGTCTCTCTCCTCTTCTACGATGGATTCCTCCCTGTATGATTATTGAACGTCTCTTGGTGCAAAATGGCGGCTCTAGAAAGAAGCCCTCGCTCTTTGATTCTGAGGGACTGACACCAAAACCTGACGTTGACCTTGATGTTTTAGATCGCTGGAAAACTTTCTGAAAGAATCTAAAATGTAGACTTTGAGAAGGTTCATTGATGTTGTCAAGCTGCAGAGAATTACACAAAGCTACATTATGTCTCCCATTAGAACGTACAACCCGTGAGACATTTCAGTTATTTTACACAGGTGCCTTGCCTCTATGTAATGCTAATGACATTATGCTAACGCTGACATTTCTGTTTCATAGCTGGCTAATATTGTTGTTGATTACCACAAGTCCCAATCAGAGTCAACATAACGACACCATAACAAGTCGACTCTGCGCTGATGCTCAAGTCACCGAATCAAACTGAATCGTATTGAATGGCATTGTATGAGATATGAATGCAAATGATTGACCTCTGCGATGAGTTCATTGCTGTCTTGACTCACTAACTACATATCAAGATTCATATGAAATCAGTCTAAGAAGGGGATCCCTGTGGTTAAAAATCCAGTGGGGCAACAACAGAGAAGAGTGTCCCATCCCCGCTAATTGCGGATTTATCCAAATTCAAATGCGATGAATTGAAAATTAAGAGCAAAATCTAAAAGTGTGCACTTCGTCCAAAGACAGCAAGACTCACCAAACATTCAGATCTTTTGCCTATCTTTGGTTTCCTATGGCAGTGGTTCTCAACATGGGGTCCGGGGACCACCAGGGGTCCTTGGAGGGGTTCCAGGGGGTCCCCGGCAAACTTCACCGTTATTTCATTTACAAGAAGTTAACACAATTAGAGAATGTAGAAGAATGACCAGTTTGATCATAGTTTCTCTGTTATCTCTCTACCTACAATACAGATAGTTATGGAATTCTGGACAAAATCATATCTAACAATAAAAATATTCTCAGATTTGGGTCAGAGAGAAGAAATCTCACCAAATGGGGGTCTGTATGTGGCTCTAATGTGTACTAAATTTGGGGTCCTTGATATGAAAAAAGTTGATAATCACCATCTTATGGTATAAAACATCACAGACCAGCCAGGTAGGTAAACATGAGCATACTGCGCGCATTTTGCTGACATCACCTTACAGGATTTGTGGGTAATGAAGTCCTCCAAATTCAGTTACCTCTTCCTGAAGTCGCCCAGCGCCGCTTTAAGAAGTCTGATGGGGTTTACAGTCGCTAACCATACGTGACCGAGAGTGTGTATCTGTGTAGTCATGACTCATTTGATTGTGTGTTTGAGACCCCAGGGTGGGCAGAGGGGCATGAAATATCGTATTTGCGCGTGCCGCCTCCGTTGCGACCGAGTCTGTATGTTAATGCTCCCCACCTTCTCCCTCCGAGCATTTTTATCATCTATAAGACAAATTATTTCATAGGCCTCAACAGGGATCGTACCACGGGGCACGGAGATTACATGCCTGGCGCTGTAGTGAAATGACTTTAGTGTAATGGCTGATAATGCTTTATGGTCAAGGCTCGCGCACGCAGCGATGTGCCGCTAAACGTATTTCCATGGGTGCAGCCCCGCCGAACCACAATCAAAATTCACTGTGCATTATAACAGCTTTTTTTTTTTTTTTTTTTGGGGTGGATTTCTTCTTTTTTTCCCGTGCAGCAGTGGAAGCTTCATTTGGCGGGCGGCGGCAGAGCGCCATTAGCATACTTATGAACTTTCACACCGTCTTAATTCTCAAATTAAACACCTGCCTCGTTCTGCCGCCGAGGTGTTTCTGAGCCTCGCCTCTTTGTCTCTCTCTCTCTCTCTCTCTCTTTCTCTCCCTCTATGAGTATCTCTAACTTTTTCCTCTCTCTCTCTCTCTCCCCATCCTCCCTCGCTTTCTCGCTCGGCTTTTTCCACATTTTCCTCTCCACCAACTCAATACCTGGGTTTCCATCCCAAGTGTTTTTTTTTCCTGAATTATGAGGCGTCGAATTAGGAAAGCTGAACGGCAAAATTTGCTAAAAATGTCATCAATATTGCGAAAAACTTTTTATGCTTTTTACACTGGTTTAATTTCATTGCACAACAGTTCAAAACTGGCTTTGGATGTTCTGAAAAGTCTGTAAAATATAAGTCTCCATGGTAGTTAAATGACCATTTGTTGGTACCTTAGAAAAATTAAATGTGGCCAACAGTAGCTGACACTGAAGAACAAGATACTACAACCCAATACTAATCAATTCTTTAAAGACTTTACATTTTTCTGCTGTTTTTTGCTGATTTCAGACGATTTATTCCCTTCAACCCAGCTGATATAACCTTAATTCACATTTTAATTTTTGTGAATTTTAATCTGCATTTTCTTCTTTTTCTCTCTCCAGGCCTTCACACATTGCCCCCCCATCCCCCCCCCCCCATCTCCAACCCACGAGGTGCACCGATGCCGACCGGTCACCCCTCCGCTCCAAGCTGTGACACCATGCGGGCGCACAGAGACGAGTGTTACCACTCTTTTTTTTAATCATTCTCCACGCTACCGCTCTCTTTCTTTCTCTCTGCGGTGTAAAAAAAAAAAAAAAATCATTAGGTTTGTCTCCTGTCTATTGTGCGGCAGGTTAAATCCCCGCTAATTAAATAAAAGGTCAGCGAGAGCGGCGGAGACGCCACAAAGAGGAACGGTGAACCTTGACGCCTTGAGATAGTGGCGGATGAAATTAAACGAAGACGTTGTTTCAGTCGGTGACATTCGTACAGTTACTTCCTTCGTTGGATAGTGCTGGTGACTGTGTTGGCATGCCTGGGTGTCATGGTAGATCAGATGGCAATGGTATATATATATACTGTATGCCTACTACATCCTGGGTTTGAATGTAGTGTGTATGTTCAACTGAGAGTTCACGATTCGATACGACCACGATACGATGTAATAAATAAAAAGTTCAATGGCAACAAAGTCTGACTTTGCAGAATTCTGTTTATTTCTGAGCCGCGAATCTTTCTAGCGATGCCATTGGCTGCTAGAATGTAAACAACATTTTCAAAGTGACAATAATATAATATGGATGGAGCGATTCCGTCTAATTTGTGATTACAGCAGAAGAATAAAATGTAGCTAATATCGCGATCCATGTTTCTTCCCCACGATACATATTGTCACTTTTTTACATCGCTATATATTGAACTTCGATATATATATCATTCCATCCCTAATGTCCCGTGATCTAAATGCTGTTTCAGAGGCTTTTCCACCCTGACTAAGGCTAAAATTTGGACGACTTTTATGGAATTTTTAGGCATAAAAAAACGGTCAAAGTTAAATATCTTCAATATCAAAGTATCTGCTATCAGGCCTCGAACCCTAGTGTTGCCCGTATGCCTTAAATACTCTGTCTCTCTCTCTCTCTCACACACACACACACACTCACACATACAAACTGAACATAAACTTATAATGCCACAGACGGTCTGAACATCCTTGCTTGAACTGCGTTGTTCAAGGGAGACAAAAACCTCGCAATAACACCCAAAACAACAAAAAAAACACAACAGATTTTTACTCTCCAACATGTGACTCGCCGTCCATCATGTGCCTGACGACTCCCCTGACTCCATAAAATAACGAGACACCCCCACTATATATGCACGCGTATGCTTTGTGATGGTAGGCTACGGTGTGTTTTGTTATCGCCTTAAATCAGTTCAACGGAGCCTCTTAAAAGAGGACGATATGTCTGTTAAAGAATAAGGGTAAAAAAAAAAAAAAAAAAAAAAGAACGTCAAGGGGGGAAGGCATCCTGACAGAGGAATGACAGATTCGGTCCGCATGTGAAAGCCCCACCTAGGACGCCTGGCAGGCAGTAATGCTGTGAGCGAAGGCAAACCTCGTAAAAAAAAAAAAAAAAAAAAAAAGGAGTGGCGTGGAAGGGAGACGGGCTCCGTCGCCTGCGGGGGACTAATGGCAGCCGAGAGGCAGCAAAGCCTGAAATAAGGAGATACTAAAATTTATGAAAAGAATCAGCCATCCAGCCTGATTACCACTCTCGCGGAGGGAGAGAGAGAGAGAGAGAGAGAGAGAGGGGTGCAATATAGAGAGTGTGTGACAGCGAAAAAAGAGATTTTAAAGGAGGGCTGAGACGCGTATTCAGCGATATATCAAAAGCATCCGATGATTTCCCTCCAGTGGAACAAGAAGTTTTGGTGGTGATGTAACTTCACCTCGTGGGTCCCGGGCTAACGCAGCTTTCACAAATCAATATATTCTTCTCATTTTTTTAGTTTAAAGTAATGATCGTGGGCTATTGCATAGAAATAAATGTCCGTTTTGCATCTACTTTATCGCCGACTAACGTGATGCGTTTTACGTTTCCCGGTTCGGAAACAACAGAAGAAGAACTGGGTAGTTAGCATGAGAAGTGATGCTGCTGTAGTTAGTTATGCTATAGAAATTGGCCCATTACCTTTACTTGAATCTTTAACAACACATTTAGTGATTTTAATAACACTTAACTTTAAGAACACATAATAAGAAGTTGGATTTTTGCATTATTTGTAACACTGCATTGTCCATTAACAATTATATCTAACCCGGTAACACTTTACAATAAGGGTTTAATTAAGGGTTAGTTAATGCTTAATAAGTAACAGTTAACTAATGTGTCTGGTCATAATTTACTAATGGTGTTCATGTTAACTAAGGTATTAATTTAGACATTATTTAATAGTTTATAAAGATGACTATTAAATAATACCTTAGTTAACATGAACACCATTAGTAAATGATTACCAGACACAATAGTTAACTGTTAATTAAGGGTTAGTTAATGCTTATTAAGCATTAACTAACCCTTAATTAATGTACACTTATTGTAAAGTGTTACCTCTAACCCTAACCCATAGAGTTATATGATGATCCGATATTGATTTGATTTTCCCAAGTCACCGCCACAGTAACTCATGTTATGCTGTCATGCTGAAGCTACAGTTGTACATATTGCACAAACTGATCTCTGCAAACATCTCAACCCGGGGGCAACAGCGAGCTAATGACACCACTTCAACACGATCTGACCCCCTCATTTGAAAAGCCATTACGACTTGTTTGGCTAATCAGTCGATTAGTCCCGAACTATAACACTCTATTTATCAAGTGGCCGGGGCTCCCTGCTCACCTCACGCTCCACTTCCATCTGATCCTGGCGCAGGAATCTGCCGTTTGGCAAGAGAGGGCCTATAAATAAAGAGAGGCCTGCACAAAAGAATGTGTTAATTACTAATTAGAGAGAGAGAGACCAACTGAGTGTTTGCTGGAAAGCTACAGTGCGTGCGTGTGTGAGTGTGTGTGTGTGTGTGTGTGTGTGTGTTTGGGGGGGGGTGGGGGGTATGTGTTGTGTGCTTGTTCTATTCTGAGCAACACACTGTTGGTGCCACCAACAAGAAAAAACTTCAAATCAGACAGAAATCAGTAGGACACTGAACAATGATTTAAAGGTGCAATTAGTACGATTTTCCCCACTCCATAGTACAAAATGACCAGAATATATCTGTTAGGGGTTGATAGGGTTGTCGATCAACACCAATGACTGAACGATTACTTGGCCAGGTGCTGATATTTCTGACTTTCAAAACTCACTTTCCAACCCCGGGCTGCCATTTTCAACCGTTCAATAATAGAGGACGGTGCTACAAGCGCGTTTCATTTAAACTACGAAGGCCAAAAATCCCCCCCCCCCCCCAAAAAAAAGCAAAACAGTAGTATTATTCCAGTATTATTATTATATCCAGTTAGCATACCTCTTCACTAGATGTTTATGTTGGATTCCTGCTCTAATGAGCTAGCTTACTCCTCTCTAAGAGGCTTAGCTGTTACATCACAAATCTATCAACCATGTCTGGTTGATAATAAAGATAAAGAGAGATACCTTAAAAAGATTGTGATGGCTGTAGGTCTATTCAGTACTATGTAAAGTGAATAATCAAGGTAGATTTGTTTCCAAATGTAGGTTACTGTGACACAGTAAACTGTCTTGTCTTTAGCTCTAGTCTCTACTCCAAAACATGAAGAGTTGTAGCTTGAGAAGAGTCAGCTCAGTTAACCTGAACAAACTGTTAGCTAGCTAACTAGCCAGCAGGCTCATTTCACAAAGCAACCAATGCTAATGTTAACATGGAACTACTAGCTACTACTAACATTAATGTTTACTTCTACTAGATATGTTAGCTAGTGTACAAACCAGATGTGTTTAGTTAGCTGCTAGCTAACAAGCTGGCATTATCTAAACAGTGGTAAGATGATCATTTCTTGATAAAAAATGCCACACATATGAACCATGTCTATTGAATTATTTAAAGACGGCCAAGTTGTAGCTACGTTTAGAAACACAACCAGCTGTTTACAGCTACCATTGCCTAAGAGCTGAGGACCTCCAATATGGCCGCCAGAGGGTGTGTTACATTACCTGAAAGCTGTCTAGGGTGAAATGTGACTTCATGCCAGTTACACACCACCAGAGACCAGAGACCAGAGACCTTGATGTTGCGATTCCTGACAGAAGTTGGTAAAAAGTAAGCTGCTTAATGCTCTTTTCATTAGAATAGAAGTTGACTCTGCGGAAAGGAGTATCATCCTTCCAGATGCACACACACACACACACACACAATACATTCATGCAATTTACCTATATGCACAGAAACTCCGCAACCCACTTATGTACATAGACACACACACACACACATGGTGGCACACACACACATTTACATACTAGTACATGCATGCACACATTCAAGTTGACAGGAGAGATAGTATATATAGTAAAATATATATATATATCGTTCTATAGTTGATCATTAGCAGTTTTATTTTTGAGCAGCTTCCCAGCCAAGTATTAATACAAAGCTGGAACTTCTTCATCCTGTCTTTGCCAAGTGACTGTGAATCCTCCACATTCACCTTCAATTCACCTCCAGCCAACTTTTCACACTACAATTGAAAAACACCGAAACTCTGAATCCAGTAAATAAAGACTTGCCACCCTGTTAACGGAGGAGGATATTAGTGTCATATAAAAAGTGGGTCCTTCTCTTTCTCACTTCCCAACCTGCCATTATAACTGTGCCATAAAAATATTGCCATAGCCGGGTCCTCTCCCCCCCCCCCCCCACCCCCTCCCTTCATCTAGAAAGAATGTTTTCATAATATGAAATAATAATGCCCTGTTTTCAGCTGCCGTCGCCGCGTGCTCCATAATGGGGGGGGGGGGAGGCAGGAGGAGTGAGAGGGGGAAAAAGTGGGCGAATTAAACTTTAAGGAGACGGCAGCGGAAATTTAGCGGTGTCTATTAAAACTCGCGTTTAAAAAAGAAAAGGGGGTTGGTGGTGGTGGTGGGGGGGGGGTTAGGTTTGAAATAATAGATTTGCGGGGTTTTCTTCCCTCGCTTTGCTCTCTCCTGGTTGGCTGACTGGGTGCCAGTTTGGCGAGGTCTCGTCATTAAAGATGGCATATGCAGCCGACGGGTCCCTCAGAGTAATGCGAACTTCTGCAGCCTGTCTCCCCAGACTCGCCCCCCCCCCCACCTCCACCCCCCACCCACACACACACACACACACACACACACACACACACACACACCTCCCCTCCCCCTCATCGCCCCGCCCGCCCGGCTTTTCCTTCCTCACTGATGTTAAAAGAAATCTTTATTGTCAGTCACATATCCTATTCACTTTGTTCACCTGCACTGACAATCCTGAGCTGTGTGCGAGAGAGAGGGAGAGAGGGAGAGAGAGAGAGAGTGAGAGAGTGTGTGTACAGGTGAGTGTACACCGTCCTGTGTGTGTGTGTGTGTGTGTGTGTGTGTGTTTTCACGTGCACGAAAAGAAAGTGCGAGGATGCGCCGCGCTTCTTGTGTGCAGGCCTAGTGTTTGTGCATGCGTGTGTGTGTGTGTGTGTGTATGCCCAGTGTACAGTAGCCTACTTTTTCCTCTGCCTCTTCCTCTCTCTCCCCCCTCACCCCCCCACCTCCCCACCTCCCCGTTCATCTCCCTCCTCTTCTAGACGTCGGCATCCCTGAGTTTCTAAACGCTCCCTCATTAGCTGAAATCTGTTTGAAAACCTCCAAGTGAGAGAGGCTGGTAACGAAGTGGTGCCGGGCTCCATCCCTCTATCTCCCGGCGCCTGACAGGTGGGGAGAACGAGGGGTGGGGTTGGGGGTTGGTGGTGAGGGCTGTTTGATTTGAGGATATGGGGGTGGGGGGTGGAGGAAGAAGAGGAGGAGGAGGAAGCAAGGAGGGAAGGATGTGGGAGGTGGACCTCGGTGATTTGGGGTGGTGGTGGTGGTGGTGGTGGGAGGGGAGGGGGTGGGGGGTGGGGGGGGGGGGAGTGTCACCGGCTTCGCTGAGTCTCTCCACCCCGGGAAAAAAAAAAAAAAAAAGCCTTCATGTGTCTTGCTCCTTCGGTGACTGCGGCACCTCGATGGGAGAGGGATGACAAGTCCCGGTAAATTATTTATCCCCCGGCTCAGCCACCGAGTCCCCCCCCCACCCCCCCACCCCCACCGCGCTTCATTATACCTGATTGGCTCCTTAATGGGGGCGAATCGTCTGAATCGGCGGGCGGAGGAGAGAGCTGGCCCTCCCGAACCCAAAAAAGAAGGCGGCGGCGTTTTCTGATCTCTCCCCTCCTCCTCCCCCCCCCCCCCGGTCGTAATGGGGACGAGGAGACCAAAGTCCGGACACTTCTCCCCTTTGAAACAGCTCTAGTGGCCTGGCGGTCGGCTGAGTTTTTTAATGATGGGGCTTCCTTCGGCGGGGAGGCTCCACTGCGAACGTGTCGGTGACAGTTTAACCAAGAGATAAGCGCGTATAGCATAGCGCCGGATGCTTGTCAATTCAACCGCGCCCGTTATGTAAATGATTTGTTTGAGCTCTATTGCACCACTGTCAACAGTTTAAGGAAAATTTCCCTCTGAATAAATTTCCTTTGAAGAGCGTCTTTTATGCCTTGATATTAAAACTAGTGTGCTCTTAAAATGTAGTGCGAGTGCCTCTGAAAGGCAAGTGTCAACAAAATAGCGGGGGCGAAAAAAATAATTGCGGCAAGCGCGCGGGGAAATCCCCGAACTCGATCGAGAGGCCTCGTGATTGGCGGCCCGTCGGCCGGGAAAAAAAAAAAAAAAAAAACTTCACGGTAATTGCTTTTACTCCAGGTGAGGGCGGTGGGAGTCTGCTACTTGTTTGTGGGAGATGGAAGTATCAAAATCCTCCGGGTGACGAGCCTAAAAAAAAAAAAAAAAAAAAAAAACGCCTGGCGCACAATCTGCCTGCCGTCTCGTGACCCCCACCCCCCCCCCACCCCCCCGACGCCAGGGCTGATAAGCGGCGGGTCACGTGCGCCCGAGGAGCGATAGAGGCAGGTTTTAGACTTGCGCCTCACGCACGCAAATTGAAACTTTTGCATCTTTTCCTTATCTGCAAGCTGTATTTTTTTTTTTTTTTTTTTTTCTTTCCACGGGGAGAGATAAGAGTTCACGCTTAGAAGGACTGATTATCTCCTAAAATAAACAAATATGGACAGCCATGTCTATCAAGCCATGACAAAACCTCTACCTCCACCACTTCTTTATATATATATATATTTATTTATTTATTTACTTCCTTTAAAGAGAGGCGCTCCGGGAAGGAAGAGCAAGGGGAGTGGATGTTTGGATTAGTTTGGCACCGCCAAGGAACTTTAAATTGAATCCCCCCCCCACCCCCCTTTTCGGAATGCAACACACTCTGCTGCAATCAGACCTGTCGGATTGCAGAGTGCATCAGCTCATCTTGTTTCATTTAAAAAACTATTTGAAAATGATTTGCTCGTGGGGTCAGAGTCGTCTTCATTTCTTCAAAAGTCAGGTGATTCTCATTTGCTTTGGGTTAATATACCTGAGGGAACACAATTATGGAATAATTAAATTCAGATTAATGAGGTATACAACGTCCACCTCGAGAAGACTTGACCACCCCTGCATTAAGTGGGAGGTCCTCTGCGTGACAAACATTTCATACAATACAATAAGAAAAACAAGCGCATTTGGTTCCAATCTGTCAAACTTAATTTGATAAAAAATTAAATTATATCAGGTTATTTTCTTACTTCCAAACGGTGTGTTTATCTATATAACTACGTTAAATGAAGAAGTTAAAAGTACATGTCTCCAAGAAGCCGGCTGATTTTCAATTAACCTGATGACATAGAGTCCGATGCTATCTGTTTGCTGTTGGCACTATAGCGCAATGGATAAACTGCACGCACATGTACGTAACGGCCAGAAAAAGTACATTGGATTCAACAAACACTGAGAAATGTCGCTGCATTACCTCATGAAACAAGGTACTGATCTATGACAGCGTATATCTCAGTTACTTTACAAAGACAGAAAATAGAGGGTTCCTATCAGCTCTTGAAATAACCAAGCGTACCTCCGCTGTCTGGCTCTTGTCAAGGCTGCTGGCAGCTTGACTCACTTTCAGCAGGAGTTCACGGTTAGAGAAATGTGACCCTCCATTTCTTCCCCCTCTGCGCTGACCTTTCGCTGGGCCGGCAGGCTAATTTTTTGCTTCAATGGCCAGCAGTCGGGATGTGTCACTTAATTCAACCTGGAATGGATACAGGTACGCGTGACACAATTGGCTGAATTTAACAGTCCTCCGGTTGATCTAAAGAGCATATGGGGAGAAATTGGGGGGGGGGGCGTTTG
The DNA here is from genome assembly GCF_046629955.1 of Centroberyx affinis. Taxonomy (NCBI): domain Eukaryota; kingdom Metazoa; phylum Chordata; class Actinopteri; order Beryciformes; family Berycidae; genus Centroberyx; species Centroberyx affinis. The sequence goes on from NW_027282773.1 coordinate 57,971, forward strand.
ATTTAATTTTACAGAACAGCCTCGGAGATGCCCTTGTATACACGCTTCGTACAAGATGAGGACATGGAATGCCCATCAAGCTGAGATGTGGTTTGCTGTAAGAACATGAAGCTACACCGTTTCTTTTTTTATTTGGAGAATTGGTTGTCAAATATTTTAGGTGCATTAAGTAATTTATGACTTATATTTACATCTATTGGCGACCAAGTAATGCAACAACATTGACAGGTCTCTGGCCCAATTTATGGTGGCCAGAGAACATTTTGACAGAAACAATAAAGTTGCATTAGAGAGACGTAATAGAACGAGTAAGCTAGCTAATTAGAGCAGAGATCTGACAGGAATGTTTAGTAAAGAGCTAATACATCACCATGCTAAATACTGGAATAATAATGCTGCTTTGTCATTTGCTTTTTGGCTTAAGAATGAGGCTTTGTAGCCTTTGTAGCTAATGTGTAGTGGACCTCCCACAGCTAATGTGTAGTGATTGGAGTTGTACAGGCTGGACAGTGAAAAAAGCCAGAAAACCTAGCTAAATAATCGTTATTGGTATGTCATTTTATGCTATGGAACAGTAAAATCGTACTTAATGCACCTTATTCCTGCCACATCTAGCCTACCTGTAAAAATCCTCACTCAGGAACTCCGTATTTTAATCACCATTTTACACTTACAAAATAAAACTCTTACTTTTTACTTGACAAATGGCAATAAACTGTCTCTTTTCGTCCCGTGAGTCTGCACCACATCTCAGCATAGGTTGTTTTGCCAAAGCTGGGAATGCTAACGTCAGCTAGTTTAGCTAGCTAGCTTAGTGGCTCAGTAACATATAGCAACTTTGTCAACTACTTTGAAATATTAGGAAAATGACATGACCACTTAGTGAGCAGGTGGGTGAAGTTATAGTTTGGAGTGGTTATGTTGAGGTTAAAATGAATGTTAACTTTTAGGGTTTAGGGGCTTTGCCGGTAAAAGAAGGGATAGCTGAGCAGAGAACTGACTAGAGTTGCCACACGTCTGATTTTCAGATGGTTTGTCCCGGTCTGGTTGGAGGATAAACTGTACATGTGGATATATACACTGAATGTACAAAATATTAGGGTCGTCTTCCTGATATTGAGTTGCAGCCCCTTTTTACACAATCCACATCTCAGTTGTCTCAACGCTTCAAAATCCTTCTCCAACTCGTCTGCTTCTCTTTATCTCCATGTCCTCGTTTGTGATTGGTATAGATTTAATAAGGGATAATAGCTTTTACCTGGATTCACCTCATCAGTGGACTTCATGAAAACAGTAAGTGTCCCTAACATCTTCTAAATTCACTGTATGTGATGATCTACTTGAGGCTGGTATAGCTTGCCACATCTACACACATATTGTATTACACATTGTCTGTAGAGGCATTTCCATGATAACACCACTTTTACTCATAAGAGGGCATCTTTCTAACCTGCAGTTTGTGTCTATTTTGTCTCTGGGCCGTAATACACGCACACGTAGGCCTGCATTGCCTGTTTTTGCCATGTTCTTAATCTGGCAATCCTAATGCTCACAAACCCTCCTTCATGTCACGGCACTCCCGTCAGAATCGTCTCCGCTGTCTGCCGTCGACTCCAAACCTCATTGAAAATCCAAAGCTTTTTGATCTTGTAAGATTCCCTGTTCCGCATTTTCACCACAACAATCGCTTTGAGCGTGACTTATCGTCTCCATAAAGCTACAAAAAGGACATTAATACGAACGCCGATATTTCACCTGAGCCAAAGCGACCGACGGCGGAGGAAATGTATTTAGACAGATGACTCGAGACTTTTTTCTTTTCTTTTTTTCTGAAATATGTGTCCTCACAGTAACACGCCGGCGCTTCGCCGCTGGGCAAAATGTAACAATCAAACTTCACCCATGAATGACTGAATTGTCTTGCCGCATGCAAACAGCCCGCGATATGACAGGGGAAGTGATTGTTATTGCTGGCGCTTCAGATCTGGAATGTGAATGAAGCGCAGACAGCAAGGATCACCTTCAAAAACAGTAACAGACAATTCCCTTCCTCTCTCTTTGCGGGCCGGGCTTAGCGGTTAGTAAACACAAATCCTCCTTTTTTGTGTTTATGGACAAGACCGGCACCCATCAAGTCTTTTAATGATGCATGTTTCGGAGAGGAATGCTGGTACGTAAAGGAGGGAGGGGGCCAGGGTAAGAAATTAACTTTTGTTTTTTTCGCTTGATCTGATAATTTAGAGGTATTTTTGTCTTTTTCAGGGGAAACTACTGAACTATGAAATACATTTGCATTGCATATTGGCAAATAAACACTCAATTTGTACCACTTTTAACTTGTTTCCCACTGCTGGAAACTGGCAGCAGGCCTTCCAGAAGAGGATTTTGCAGTTTGTCCCCAACCAGTCCATCTTCCACACCTCCATTGTTGAGTTTTTTAACCATATGGCTTGTTTTAGTTGTTGGTGCCGTGGTTTATGTTCCCTTCCTTCTACTGCTGGCTGTGTGGTGCCAAGAGTTTCGACTGCTTCAGGCTGTACTCTCGCTGTTTTCCGATCAAAAAACCGCTCAGTTTTTCTCTCCCAGAACACACTGGAAAGAACCACCCGGTCGTAGGCTCTCATGAATCAGCTACGGTGGCCCACAGGGGACAGTGGTCACATTCACGTGCGCATTACAGCATTTGACAACAAGGGTGAAATGCAAAAAAAAAAAGGGTACTGCTAAGTATCGGTGGAAATTTCTTGGCCCCTTCCTTTTAAATTTCATGGGCATTTCGTGAGCTTAGAATTATAAGGTTCTATCCGCCTTCAGGGTAGTTCTGAGATATTGAGCTTCAAATTTTTCAGCATCCATTGAGTTAAATGGAGATGGGTCCTTTTGTTTTAGAAATTACAGACTCAAAAATAACACCACACATATGGCAACAGGCACTCAACTTAGTTTTGACAAAAAGATCAGATAAAACCTTACAATACCGAGGTCACGATTTCTTGAATTCTCATGGACATTTTTACCCCAAGGTCCCTGTTCATTCCTGACCCTGGAGGTGGTGCTAAGAAAAAGCAAAAAAAAAACACACCCGGCACACAGATGACGCATCACACCTCACTTTGTTCGCATCGTACTCAAAGTGACTTCCAACGGGGGGGCGGGCGGCGAGGAGCATCAGCGTCCCTCATCCTCCAGACGGGGGAGACCGGCGTTTAGAAAGCCATTCGACGGATGCCGCTATAGCGCCGGGCTTTTATTATCATTGCCGCGGCGTGTCGGGCCACGGTGCGCCGTTCACCGTGCACGCGTTACACAGGGCCATCTATCTCCTGTTGCCTTTGAAACTCACCGCTCCATAGCCGATGCCCCCAGACACTCTCACCCTCCCCTTGCTTCTCTTTGCCCCGCTTCTTCTCTCTCTCTCTCTCTCTCCGCGGACCTACGCCGATCTCTGCACTCGTATACACATGCATTCCAATACTGATCATCTGCATCTTCCTTTTGAAGTCAGTAACTGAAGTTACTAATAGATGACATTTTGTCCCAATATTCAATATCTTTCATTTTTTTCCATTTTCATGCCAAAACATTACACGCAAGTATTCAAGTTCTTCCCCTAGAATTGTATTCTTGTCAGGGTGGGAAAGCCTCTGAAACAGCATTGAAAAAACGTGCTTGAATGACATATATAAAATAAAAATATACTTTTTCTGTGGTCAGAGAGGAGCCTCCCATCAAATCAGAAGTGGAGACACTGACTGGATGATATCTGATATTTCATAAGAGGCCAGTATCGGCATATCTGCTAGTGGTAAATCAAAAGGAGGCTAAATCTCCAGTCAGTGATCATCAGAAGGCAAACAAGCGCCGATAAAAGAAAAATACGTTCAGAAAAGCATCCATTTATTCCTTTTCTTCCCCTTCCAAGATCTTCATATACTTTGCATCAGTTTGACACTGCCGACTACTACTGACGTGCGCTACAAATTTACATGATAAAGGTGATAAAGTGAGTTCACCCTGTGCTGCGTCCCTGGTGTGCAGTGTACTGTATGGTATCTATAGAGAGGAAGTTCCATATTATGCCGAGGCCGTTCTCTCTGGGATTTGTCAAGGAACTTTCTTTGATTGTCTCTCCTTTCTTCTTCTTCGTCTTCTTCTTCCCTCTTCACCTTCAACCACGCTGTCATCCCTCCCTCTTGTCCCTCATCAGCATCCCCACATCCCCCCCACCCTACCCACCCACCCAGCTCCCTGGACGGTGGGAGGGGAGGGAGGGATTTGTGTTGCGGTCGCCCCCTGTTTATGCAATCCCCCTTGTTTTGAAGTGACAGGCCGGGGATAGATATGCAATATTAAAGAGAGGCCTTATGAATTTTTGACATCTAATTAGTTGCTTCCCCGTTAACATATCGCGGCTCGCGGGGGCATGGAGCGCTCCGCCGGGGCCCTCTGAAGTGCGGGGCAGGAAAAAAGGGGGCCCGCTGCCACCTCTAATGTATTCCCCTCTAATGTAAGTAGTAATCATAGCACTAAGGTTAATTAATGGCCCTCCGAAGTCCCCGGCTTGCCGCGGAATATCGGGGCCCGCGGTATCGCCGGAGCACCAATTAGAGGCTTTTTTTTTCCGCTCCCACTTCAAATGTTAACGGCCGCTGTTTCAGGGCCGCAGAGCGACGGGGAAGAGGTAAAGCGCAGAGGTGTTCGTCGTAACGCTTTATGGATGGTACACACAGCCCGGGCGGAGGCGTGCAGTCGGGTTCACACACACACACACACACACACACTACTACTACTACTCCGGTGGGTCTGCGGGTGTGAAGTCTTTGAATGCTTTGAATGAAATGAATCCAAGTGAAAGGCCTTTAAAGGTCTTTGGTAAGGTCAGATGTTGCGTTTCAGAGGTTTCAAATGTGCAATGAGTCACATTCTTAGCACAAAATGACTACAATATACCTGCAGGGTGATCAATACCAATGACTCAACGATTAATTGGCAATTGTAGTGAGACACTCCCCAAAAAGCAGCATTATCATTCCAATATTTAGCATGGTGATGTATTACTTCTTCACTAGATGTTTCTGTTGGATTCTCTAATTAGCTAGCTCCATCCTCTCTATTGTGAAAATGCGACTTTATATTAATTCTGTCCATTATAGGCCACCGTAAGCGCCACCAGAGACTTGTTTGTTTGTTTGTCAGCAGGATTACGGAAAAACTACTGGCCTGATTTTCAGGAAACTTGGTGGAAGGGTGTAGCATGGGCCAAGGAAGAACCCATTACATTTTGGAGCAGATCCGGATCTCTCCGAGTGCCCTTCTAGTTGATACTGTTGCAATTCCTTGGTTGTCAATACAGTCAGAAAATGACTTTAAAACTGCTGTTTTTGCTGCACTACTTTTCTACCTAGTTGCTCCGACACTAGCCTCAATATTAGCTCGCTAGTTTTTTTTTTGGACTTCTCAGACTTGTATTAGGGTGACATTGCGCTGACATTTTATTCAAATTAGCATTAGCAACAGTCTTACAAAAGTTTTAAATATTAACTTGCAGAAGGGTTGAATTCCTGGAGCGGTTGGGAAAATGTGGGTGGGGGAAAGTGAATGAGTAGCATTGCCTTTGAGCAAGGCACTGAACCCCATACTGCTTCCAGTGGAGCTGCTCAGTGGCCACCAGTGTCAGACTGCGGTTGTACTGGGCAGCTCCCAGTGTGAATGTGTGGAACTGTATGAATGTGAAGCAGAGTGCTGCTGGAAAAGAACATGGAGCTCTGTCCACTTTCCCCTGGATAAATAAAGGTTAAAAAAAGGGTGTGCACGCATACACACACACACACACACACACACACACTCCACATAATGATGAAGTGACCAAAGGAAAGAGTCTGTTGTTGCTGGACCGCAGAGCCTCAGCATCGCTTTGAACTAGAGATGTCACCAGCCCCCCCCGCCCTGTCTTCTTCCTCTGTCTGATGCTCTCTCTCTCTCTCTCTCTCTTTCTCTTTCTCTCTCTCTCTCCTCTATATTCCTGTATGTCTCTCTGTCCCTGTCCTTTGTTCATATTTGATTCCCAAAGGTGCCGGTAGAGTACAATAGGCCTGGGAGGGCGGCCGCCACAACAGCGCTGCCTTCTCTTTAATAGTCAAACATATGTAAAGACAGTGTGTGTGAGTGTGTGTGTGTGTGTGTGTGTGTGAGAGAGAGAGAGAGAGAGGGAACACACCTCTGCACACAATAGAAGCAGAGGCATGTCATCATCATACATAGATACAGATAGGGAGGAGTGTGTGTATGAGAGAGAAAGGACTGGCATTGTAGTGTGTGTGTGTGTGTGTGTGTGTGTGTGTGTGTGTGTGTAGTAGGGGGGTTGTGATATGTAGATAAGATTGCCATCTCATCCGGATTTTTATTTTTTATCTTTTGACCCTCATTCACTGGATTGAATGTGACTGGATGTCAGTCGTCATAATATTCATAACTATTGTTTTTATCAACTTTTACAGGACACACACACACACACACACACAGACATATTCAGAACCCTGCCTCTGACCAGTGACCAATCCGTTGTTTCCCTCATCTAGCTAAACAAATGGAACACACACACGCACGCACACACACACACACACTCGCACAAACCACTCAAACACCCACAGGATCTCAGACAAGTCTTCAGCGTGATCAATTAACTGATTATCGCTTTGCGGCGCCTGTTGATTGGCTAATCAGTCAGGCTATTAATCACTTTCTATCCCCGCTGATCAGGAGATGCCTATCGCACGCTCTCAATCAGGTCCTCATACATCACACGCCCTAAAACAGGTGGGGCTTAGGCAGGCGCGATAACACTCACACACACACACACACACACATATCAAAGCCACACCATATGTATTGTATTCAATTGAATTCAGGTCAAGTAAGCTTTATTGGTATGAATGGAAGATTTTTGCAGCAAATATTTCAGCATTTCACCACATCACAATGCGTTTATTATATTCCATTTACCACAGAAGTACATCGTAGAGATATAGAAGGAAAAGAGTTGAAGAAATGATGATGAAATTGGAGAAATCAAAATGAATGAATAGACTCCGGAGCCCTATTTGCAAAGAGCTGATATTACATATCACATCCAGCGATTTGTAACAGGCTAATTGTGGAGACCATCAGTGATTGTAGTCCTGTGTGAATCTGCCATGTCTGTAATTTGTAAATTAAAAATTCTGGCACAAATTGCCTCCCGTATTTTGATGAAGACAGAAAGTCCATTTGTTCTGCTAATACTGTCTGAACTGAACTCTCTGTAATTTCAGCAGTGGGATGCATAGAGGAAGGATTTGAATGCGTCATAAAATTCGAAAAAAAAGTTTTGCTTCCCTACATCAAAATGTGAGGAATTGTAAAATACAATTGTATAATTTCAGCAAATGTTATTATCCTGTGTGAATGTGTATTTTTGGCATGAAAGTGGTCAAATTTAAACATATTGAATAACGGCATAATATTGCCCATTGGCCTTCAAAAACCCATATAGTCCCTCACATAATACTAGTCCTGTGTGAATAGGGCATCACTTATATCAGTGGTTCTCAATGTGGGGTCTGGGGACCACCAGGGGTCCTTGAGGGGGCAAATTGATGAATTATTAAACTTCACCATTATTTCATTTACAAGTCAAAACAATTAGAGAATGTAGAAGAATGACTGTTTTGATCATAGTTTCTCTGTTATCTCTCTACCTACAATACAGATAGTGATGGAATTCTGGGCAAAATCATATCCAGCAATAAAAATATTCTCAGATTTGGGTCCGAGAGACAAAATCTCATCAAATGGGGGTCTAATGTTCACTTCAATAACAATGCGCTTACCCTTACCACAAAGTAGCCTAGTTTAAACACGAGTCACAAAAGCACAACTGACCTATTCGACATCCAATAGAATTTTTCTCAACTTTTTTTTTTTATTATTTTCTTTTCCTCGTTTACTTCCATTATTTCCTTTTTATTTTTTCTAATTAATCTTGTCTTAATACATTTTCGTGTTGTGTATATTTGAACTGAAAACTGGCAAAAAGTTAAAGTGCAAACTATTTTGCAATACTCCTTTTTTTTCCCTCATATGTGTACGATAACTCACCTGTAAAAATTCATTTGTTTTATCTCTGTTCTTATGTATATCCATTTTTTCTTTATTTTTCTTATTTTTCATGTTTTCTCTATATCTGCATCGAAGATTCTTTTTCCTATTTCCGGCTGTATGTCTAACTCTGAAAACCCCAATAAAAAGAGTTGTAAAAAAAAGAAGAAGGGGGTCTAATGTGGACTAAACTAGGGGTCCTCGATATGTAAAAGGTTGAGAATCACCGACTTACACGATGCTGCTAAATCCCAAATAAATGAAATAAATCATGAGTGCGTTTGCGGCCCGCTGCGACACCATAACTTTTGCACTGTGATAATTGAAAGAGGGTTCGCCGGGGGTAAATGAGCTCTTTACCCCACCCCCCCCCCCCCGCCCCCCGAATTTATCGTCCCGCGTTTTTTTTTTTTTTTTAACAGTGAGCACGCAGTCGTCCAATCAGGCGGCGGCACGAATAAAAAGCGTCTATCGATGAAAATGATTGGCTGTGCGTTACGTCACTCGGGTCCCTTTTTTTTTTCAAAACCCGGGGGGGGGGGGGGGGGGTTACGGAGGAGTGGGAGGAGCCACGTTGTGTTCACCCCCACCCCCACCCCACCCCAACCCCCGCTTCCTGAAAAAACTCACCTCATCCGCCTCTCTCTCTCTCTCTCTCTGCCATAATATTCTTTTTTTTGTGTGTTATTCTCTCTTCTTCTGCTTCTATTTTTTTTTTTTTTTTTTTTTCAATTAGAGTCAATTGACCTGACAGAATTGCCGGCAATTAAGTGATTTTTGTAATGGTCCTGGGCTAATTTGCCTTGGCTTGTCAGCTGTATTTTATGTCGCCGAACCCCCCACCTCGCTTACTCTCTCTGGCACATAATAGCTTATAATTTCAAAATCTTTACCCTCCGCTTCCTTCTCAATAAATCGCAATTACAGGAAGTTGTTAGAGATGCCTAACCCCCCCCACCCCACACCCTCCCTCCCTCCCTCCCTCTTCTCCGGCACCGGCGCCCCACCCGCTTTATTTTGTACCGGTCGGAGATATTTCTCTCTCTCTCTCTCTCTCTTTCTTTTTTTTTTTTTTTTTTTTTTTCTCTTTTCGCAATTGACAGAGCGGCGGAGAGAGCAGCAGAGGAAATCTATTTGTTTGCAGAGCCTTAATGTAATCGCGCTTCATGTGTGTACACTGAGTCCAACTCTCCTGGGCTCACGGCACACGGAGAAGTTTACTCTCTCCACATTGCTCATTAAGAATATGATTTTTCTGGCAGCTGGTCTTTGGGCGGAGTGTCTTTTTAATTCTTCCACGAAACGGAAGGGGGGGGGAGGGGGTTTTAAAGTTTTTTTTTTTGTTTTTTTTTTAGTCCACCCCCCCTTCCCCAAAGATGCGTTTCCGTCGGTGGTTCAAAGGCTGACGTGTTTTTTTTCTTTTTTTGTTTTTTTTTGGAAACTCCTCGCTCTTCGGTACCGGTTCTGTTTTCAGAAGAGGAAGAGGAAGAGGTGGGGGGGGGGAGGGAGGGAGGGAGGGGTGAAAGGTCACGCTGAAAGTTTGAGAGCGCGACCGGAAGGGGGGTGATCGGTCTCGGAGTTTACCCCCCCCACCCCACCACCACCCACCCCCCTCCATCCCTCCGCTCCTCCCTTTCCTCTCATCCGTCAAACTCGAACCGCCACCGCCGCCACGCTTCGAGGTCTCCTCATAAAATATGCAAATGAACTCCAAATGAAATACCTTTTTATTCCCCCCCCCTCTCCGTCTCTCTCACTCTCTCTGTCTCTCTCTCTCCGAGCTTGAAGGCCTTCCATCAGTGCCCCCCCCCCCCCCCCCCGCCAAATCCACCTCCACTCCCCACCACCACCTCACCCCAACACTAATCATCTCTGTACGTAATAACTCCAGAGCCGAGCATCTGCTTGCCTCCATAACACTCCACTAATTCCCCCCCACCCACCCACCACTCCCGCCCCCCCCCACCCATCCCACCACCACTGCCGCCGCCACCCCCTCCCCCCCCCTACCTCCCATTTCCACTGCCGCCTCGTTCTTTCTCCCCCCCCCCCCCTCCCCCCTCCCCCCTCCCCAACACAATCTACATGTATTAGGTCGTAATGACTTAGCGGTTAAAAGCAAATAGATGCCAGGGGACATACAGAACCCCCCCCCCCAATACACACACACACACTCTGCCACCCAACTCTGGCTACTCAAGATAAATGGCGCGGAGTGAGAGAAGAACTGAGCCCTATCAATCACATTAAGCGCCAGGGCGTTTGTTATCAGAAAGTGTGGTTGACACCCCCCCCCCATCCCATTCAAAGCCCTTGGGAGTGTGTGTGTGTGTGTGTGTGTGTGTGTGTGTGCGCGCAAGTAGAGGAGGAGGAGAGGGAAGGGGGGGTAAAAGTTTGTTAACGCCTTAGCAAACGCTGTCGACGGGGGCGGCGTACATGGCAGGCAGTGGAGAGGGAGTGTGGGGGGGGGTGGAGGGGGGGGGGTGCTTTGCTAACAAGCAAGAGACAATGGGCTTTAACCGAGTGCTCATTAGCGAAAAAAAATTACACACACACACACACATATGCATCAGCTGGCGTGTGTGTGTGTGTGTGTGTGTGTGTGTGTGTGTGTGTGTGTGTGTGCATAACCCTAACCCCCATAAGAATTACGAACACACGCAAAAACCTCAGGTGAAACCGTTACCGCGGCAACTTTCTCCCTGTCCGGGAAAAAAAGTTTGTTGGCGGGTGATCTATGGATTTATTTGCGCTTGATAACTCTCATATTCGGGGGGGGGGGGGAGGGATGGAAGAGCCACTGATAGCGTTTTTTCGGGGGAAATTATCGTAATATCATTTTCCCCCCCCCCCGTTTGGCCTAAATCATTCTAATGAGATGTGCCACTTAGCGGAGCCGAAATAAGCCCCCCCCCCCCCGTGTTTCAGCCGTGTGTGTGTGTGTGTGTGTGTGTGTGTGTGTGTCAAATACCCCTAGATGTAAACGGTTAACGGAAATACGGGGCCGCCCACTGCTAGAGTAAGTGTGAGCAGAATGGAGGGGCTCAGTGTGTGTGTGTGTGTGTGTGTGTGTGTGTGTGTGTGTGTGAACAATTCCATCCAGCTCTATATTTGCGCCGCGGAGCGAGTCCCTCAAAACCGGCAGATCATTTTGTTGTTGTTGTTGTTGTCGATTGTAGCGTTTTTATTTTCCGAGGCTACACGCACACACACACACACACACACACACACACACATGGGCTCAGGAGAGAAAAAGGGAGATGGATACATACATACAGTCGGATCAACAAATAAATTATTCAGAGCGATATGACAGCAGATGTTTGGGTAGGCCGTGATTCGGCGGTGGTCTCCGCTGCAACTTTTTTTGATCAGGAATTCAAAAACAGGCCCTGTGTGGCCGACAGACGGCTGGATGGGAGTCTCTTCTCCGGCTCTTATCTTCCCCCCCCCCCCCGTCTCTGCCATCCCTCTCATCCCACATATTTTTCGGAGGGCCATTTGTGTTTTTTTTATTTTTTTATTTTTTGGGGGGGGGAGAGAGAGAGAGGCTTTGTGGAGGAGCTGTAGACCACTTTCCACGTGGCGTTAACTTCGTCTTCGGGGGGGGGGGGGGGGGGAGCAAAGGAGACGTTATGAAGTTCAGATGAAGCGATTATAGGGAATATAAAGAGGCAAAATGGCTGCAGCAGGGATGTCGTAGTCGGAGGGGGAAACCCAGCCTGAAATCAGTTTGCCCGCCTTTTAATATGCAGGAATAGAGTTGAGCACCTTTTTGAGGTTGAGCTGAGTCTTTATAGTGTACATCAGTGATTCTCTTTTTCATATCAAGGACCCCTAATTTAGTCCACATTAGGGCCTCGGACCCCCCATTTGATGAGATTTTGTCTCTCGGACCCAAATCTGAGAATATTTTTATTGTCAGATATGATTCTGTCCAGAATTCCATGACTATCTGTATTGCAGGTAGAGAGATAACAGTGAAACTATGATCAGAACAGTCATTCTTGTGCTAATTTCTTGTAAATGAAATAATGGTGAAGTTTAACAATTCATCAATTCGCTGGGGACCCCCTGGAACCCCCTCAGGGACCCCCGGTGGTCCCCGGACCCCACGTTGAGAACCACCGGTGTACATCATAGTAAGTAGTAGAAAACGGATGTGAGCTATATGAGGATAGGGTGTGTTGGGGGGGGCAGAAATTCAGTGGTGGACGCTGGGGAGGCTAAGAAGACCAAAAACTACTACTCTATATCTATCATATCTGTCATAGTCTTATGCATCCAGACCGACAGTGTCGTATTAATAGGGACGGGACGATATATCGGAATTCAATATATCGCGATAAAATGTGACAATGCGTATCGTGGGGCAGAAAAATGAATCGCGATATTAACTCCGTTTTATTCTGCTGTAGTAATCACAAATGAGACGGCTTGCCCATCACAATTTCATAAGATCCCTATCGAAATTTCATTATTGCCACTTTGTAATGACATTTTTAAAATTGTTGTTTACATTCTATTGAGCCAATGCCATCGCTAGAAAGATTCGCGTCATTGAACTTTTATTTATTCCATCATAGCGTGGTCGTATCGAACCGTGAACCGCGTATCGCGTAATCGAATGATATCGTGAGGTAAGTCCCATCCCTACTTATTAACAATCCGGTCCGACTTGACTTTTAATAATGAACACGACCCACAGGAAGGCGGAATTCAGCGGGGGAGGGAGGGAGAGAGAGGTGACATGTTACCTTCACATGTTTCTAAGTGATTAAACATCAGATTGTTTCCAAAGAGTCTCTCGTCGTGTCGGAGAGCGTTTATACACATAAATAATGGAGGGGAGAAGATCAGCCCCGCGCTGTAGCTGGGCCCGAGGGATCTGGGACTTGGGTAATGAATGCCGATGGACATGAACATCATATGATATTCATCAGATCGCACGTCGTCTGGAATCATAAGAATAACAGGCCTGACATGAGACGGTTACATGTAGTGTCATGACTGGCATGGTGTTAAAGAGGCGCTATTACAGGAATTCAAATTTTCCTCTATTTATAAAGATATATGATCCAATGTATGTAATGTAGATGGTGTTAAAATTAGAGTTATTGTCTTTTTTTTACAGCCCATTTCGGACAAACTCCAGTCAACGTATCACAACTGGACTCGGCCCTGATTGGCTCCCTCGCGAAAGAATGACTGAATTCCGTCCAATCAGAGCAGTCTGCCGCATTTGAAGTGGAAATTTTTTGTTAAAAAAGTAAAAAATTTGTAACTACACCACGAGTCTGATTGACACAAAACGTGCTACACACATCCAGCTATCCTTACAAATTCCATTAATTGTAATTTTTTTTTATTTATGCCTTTATTTGATAGTAGACAGAAGAGTGAGACAGGAAAGATGGGAGAGTTTTTTATTTTTTATTTTGATGAAACTTCTTGATGATGCATCTTGTTACTGATTGGCCCGAGGGGTGTGTGACAATATTTTTCACCCATTTTTCGCATTGAATCTATAACGATATCCGATAACAGGGGAGATATTCCTATTAGAGAGAGGCCTGCTGTGCTGTATCACCGCTAAACAGGCTTTGGTACAATAAACCGATGTGTATCGATAGGAATCGGGAATTATTCCGTTTGAAACACAAAAGAAGCAAGGGCATCGTTTGTCACTGTCTCTTTAAAGCCTCATTTCCCATTAGTTTTTTTTTTTTTTTGTGTGTGCCAAATGAAAGTGTGTGTGTGTGTGTGTGTGTTCTGGAAGAGAGGGGGGGGGGGGGGGTTACAAAGGGATTTAGTCATACTTAACTCGCAATTGAGGGTCCCCCTACACCACTTCCTTCACCCAGACACCTTTTCATACACGAGTGAACCATTCATATTCCATCTGTTCCAGCTCTCACTCTTTGGGGAGGCTGTCAATCTCCGAGACTCATGTGATGTGAATTGGGGAGGGGGGGGGAGGGGGTAGGTAGGGTGGAGGAGAGACAAAGGGAGAGAGAAAGAGAGAGAGAGGAAGCTTGTGGAAGTGGAAACGGAGAAGAGTGGAGTGGAGAGAGAGAGAGAGAGAGAGAGAGAGAGAGAGGAGGCTGCTGAACTCCTGGGACCTTTTTCAGAAAAAGCTCATCGCACATCAGTGTCCTGCCGAGCCGCCGCCGCCGCATGGAAGAGAGAGGAGAGAGAGAGAGAGAGAGGGAGGGGGAGTTCAAATAGGAGGGAGGGTGGGAAAGGGGAAGAGTAAAAAGAAAAATGAGATTGTGATCGATGTGCGCGGAGAAAAAATGTCAGAGAGGAAAGGGGAGCTTCGGCTTCGGCGGCAACTTGGAGCATTTCTTAAGCAATGATAACGGGACGAAAAGGAGATATTATGAAGTTGAAATGACACAATTAGGCTAAATGATTTATTCTTTTTCTCACAATTTGCGGAAGGGAGGGTAAACCCACCTAAAATCAGTTTACGCACCTTTTTAACATAAATCCTTAACAATTAACACGACAAAGATTCGGTGGCTTTTGGGCGTTTAATTGAAGCATAAATTGAGGAGAACAAATAAAAGTATAACTACTGTTTCCTTGTCCAACAACACTGGTTTGTACAGGAAGTGGGTCTAAGAAAGGTCATGGAGGTTTCAATTTTAAAAATGGCCTTCTCTTGTGTCAGTGCTTATCTAAAAATACAGTTCATTTTTGCTTCTATTGATGGTTATTTGCCCTATTATGATCACCAAGCGGCCGCCATAGCTCGCCCCCTCCTTTTATTTACCCTTCCGTCATTGAAAGAGACACGGATCGAGTACGAGGAGAGGCAGAAGCGGAGGAGAGATGGCAGGAGGAGGAGGAGGAGGAGGAGGAGGATGGGATGATGGGATGATGGGGAGGGAGGGGTGTTGCATGGCCGGGAGGCAGCATGGAGGCGACACATCTGTCGCAGTATTAACTTTCTGCTCTGTGGGACCTGGGTGTCAACGCGAGCCGCTGGGCCCCCCCCCTCCCCCTCCACCCGACTCCAGCCATCCTGGAGCTCAGATGGAGGAACAAAGCCCCCCCCCCCCCCCCCCCCCCCGAAACAGCCCCGCACCAAGCCCAACCTCTGCTCCCGACAGCGGGGAGAGACGCTGTACAAGTTCCCCTCCATGCATTCAGTAACTAACTGTAAGTAACCACTGTAAGCAACTCCATACTCTTTCCTGTGCTTTCCCACCCGTACAGTCTGCTTTACATGTGCTGGAATTGTCGGCTGCATATGTTTAAATAACCCCGCAGTTGTTTAAATTCTATTTTATTGTTTTGTTTTATTTTATATTCTACTTTTTTTGTTTATAGTCTTATGTTTCCTTGCTGTAAGCTTCATCTTATCGGTACTGTAGACCAGTGATTCTCAACCTTTTCCATATCAAGGACCCCCTAGTTTAGTCCACATTAGGGCCACGGACCCCCCATTTGATGAGATTTTGTCTCTCGGACCCAAATCTGAGAATATCTTTATTGTTAGATATGATTTTGTCCAGAATTCCATGACTATCTGTATTGTAGGTAGAGAGACAACAGAGAAACTATGATCAAAACAGTCAGTCTTCTACATTCTCTCACTGTGTTAACTTGTAAATGAAATAATGCTGAAGTTTAACAATTCAGCAATTTACTGGGGACCCCCTGGAACCCCCTCAAGGACCCCTCGTGGTCCCTTGACCCCACGTTGAGAACCACTGCTGTAGACAATTCTTTCTTGAATGTCACACCAGGACTAGATAAGCATATTGTATGCCTTACAATAAGCTATAGTGTCTCTCAACCAACTAGTTTGTACCTTTTGATGGCAGTAAAGGGGGAAAAAAAAGTTGATTTCATATTAGGGACGGAGCAAATGTGCCACATTCCTTCAGCAAGGATTTAAAAAATAGTGTGACTTCTACAACAGGGTATCTGCTGGTTCCAGAAAGCCAATTTAAAGACTTTTTAAGACCTTTTTAATGCAACCTGGAATTAAATTTAAGAGCAATTTAACAACCAAAATAAAGAAACATTGAGCATGGCTAATGAAAGAGACGATAAATGGGAAGGAGAAGGAAATTAATTGGTAAGGGACATGAAGTCCAACTGTGTTTAGTACATAAAACTAAGGGTGGACATGCGGCACAAAGAAACCTGCCATATGATGATTAAAAATACAACCTCTAATGAATGTATTTAAAACATTTTGATACTTTTAAGGCCTTCAATTTAGTTTATTTCAGACTGTTTAAGGACCCGTGGATAGCTTGTACAATGGCTACATCTGAATGTTAATACATGGGATTGTTAGGACATACAATAGTAGGCATCTCTGCAACTTTGAAGAAATAAATGTATTGCTTTGGTAGTGGAACAGATTTAGATTGCTCAATAAAATGGCCACTGGGGGGTAATTTTTACTGAAACACACGTGTACACACACACACACACACAAAGCTGATCCCATGGTCCACTCACTAACAAAGGCTTTATTACCCACTGCACTAATCCCAGTCTCTTGTGACCAGCATCTGAGCATTTAATCTCTAATGTCATTATGGTCACTTTGTCCAGGGAATGGCCCTTAGTGGCTCAAATCAATAGAGCCTGTTTACCGTTCAGCCCCCGGAGGTGTTTTCTGGCCAGACGAGGGGGGGGGGGGGGTTGTTTTCCACCGTCTCCCAGGGCCGATCGGGGGGGCCGGGCCGGGCCAAACTGCTGACCCTGGAGCCCTTGAGCCTCCGCTGGCAAAAAGGCCTTCGCAAACAGCTCCAGTGGTCCTAGGACGCTGCCCTGGGGGACGCCACGGTCACTAAGCTGCTGCTTCCTGCACTGAGCTACAGCTGCTTTTTTTTTTTTTTGCCCCTGCTGCTGCTGTTGTTGTTGTTGTTGTTGTTGAGTGGAGTGGCGTTTCTCTCCCTCCCTCCATTTCCATCTCCATCCCTCGTTCCCTCCCTCCCTCCCTCCCTCTCCATCTATCTCCGGCCTGCAGGGCATAAAGAAGCCCCATGAATTAATGAAGACGAGCGAGGTAATTAAACGCGGTGGCGATGGCGACACAGATCCTGGGAGGGTTTCAGAGGGACAGGAGGTCCACATGGGGCCTCGGCCTGCCTCCACCTCGATTACACCCCCCCCTCCTCCCTCCCTCCCTCCCTCCCTCCCTCCCTCCGTCCCCCTGGTCCCCAGGTTGCATGGCACACAGATATGGCTTGATTGGCCTGCTGGGCACGGGGAAGGAGGAGGGTTGGTGAAGTTGGCACCCAGGGGAGGTGGAGGGAGAGGCAGGACGGAGGGGGGTAGATTGAGCCCGAGCCTCACCTGTGGCCCCGGAGCCCCTCCCTTGGATCCCTCCCCTGGCAGCCAGGTCACGCCGCGTGGTCCAAACACCCCCCGCCTGGGGAGGAGAGGAGGAAAACAACAGCATGGAGGGAAGGGAGGTGTGGAGGGAAGGATGGAGGGGATAAGGGAGGTAGGGCAGGAACCGTGGGGGCACTTCCAGGGATTATGGCCCCACGCTGGCCCACTGGGGCGCAGCCTTGATGGACGTCTGACTGGCAAGCGCTTGCCCTTTTATAAGATGTGACGCTCGCCGACCACCTCGACACCACACAGCCCACCAGCTGGAGGCGGCCAGCAGAAAGAAGCTCTTGCTGGTCACTTGTAAGGAAAGACCAGTTCTTTTTGCATTTTTTTTTTTTTTGCTTTACCTTACCTTTAGACTGTTCAGTTCATAAAACCCCATAAAATTTGATACTCCAACAAATATCCTGCTTGCAGATATCTTGGTCAATCTGAAACCATAAACCAACATTGTAAATAAGACTGATTTTGTTTAAAGGAATACTTGACTTCTTGGCTTCTTAGGCAATAAGGGGGCAATAACTGAGACTGACTTGGTGGTCTCCTGCATAACATTCACATCAGTGTGTGCACACCAGCAACAATGGATTGCTGTAACTTTTATTGCACAAAATAATATTTAAGAAAGAACCATGAAATGAAGGCCCAAACGCATTCCTTATTTTTTTTCCTTGGAGGAACAATAAAAACAACATTAACACGGCCAGACAAAGTTTGGGGTGAGTAACAAATGCACTGCCATTCCTACTGGTATTTGTCATACTTCCAACTCAGACCGGCTGCAACGCCCAGACTTAAGCAGAAAATTATGTGAATTAAATGAACCTTGTAATATCTAAGTGAAGTTCAGCTTAAGTAATATACTTTATGATTCACTTCACTATTGAGTCAAGAGGCCAATTCTAAGCTTTTGGTCAATCCTACAGTACATACTACTGAATAATTTGGGCAGCAAGAGACACAATAATGAAATACCTGTTCATCTCTGGCTCCATTTTCTTAAAGATATTTGAATGTTGTGTCCCTTTCCCTTATATGGCTCCATTGCATAGCTATAAACCTTTGTTTCTAACATCAGAGGACTAAAACTACAAGATCAGTTAGTCCAATCGGTCATTTCACCACTATCTTTGAGTGATTTATGAGACATTAGGTTCACTTTGAAACATGCCTAACTAAGCTATACTCTCAGTACGTGACAGCGAAACATGAGTTTTACATGGATTTTGAGGGTATCAAATCACATAAATGGCTGCTCGTACTGTAGTTTTAAAGAAAGCGAGGTGAAGCTGAACAGATGGATCGGCCGATCAATCCCAAGGCGAGGCGTTGGAGACGTTGCTGTGGGCCCTCCTTGCCTCACAGCACTATTAGAGGACTCGGCGGACGCCAGAAGCCGCTCCGCCATCAGACGAGCTCCCTGCGTCACCCAGGAGAGCTCCCGAAAACCTCTCCTCTGTTTATTTGCTATCAGAGCCTTCGCTGGAGTAATTAGCCGGGCCTTAACTTTGGTCTTCATCCATATTCCGACCCCGGGGGGGGGGGGGGGGGGCCTTACCCCTCGTCAGGCCTCCACGTCTCCCAAGGCCCACGCCAAAACACGTGTCCTCCCGGCGGCTTCTGGGAATACGAAGGCTCGTTGAGGCGGCAGGTACAGGCGTTTTGTCCGAGGGAGCCGCCACGAGTCCTCTGCACACACACACACACACACACACACAAACCCATCTGCCCAGAAGCCCCCCCCCCCCCACACCCCGACCCCTTCCCCATGTCCCAAGATGCTGTTTGTCGTCAGCGACCCTGAAGTTCGTTATGTAAACAAAAATTTGCCCTAATTAACGGGAGGGAAGTGTTGTCTTGGGAGCAGGAGGGGAGGGGCACGGTTGGAGCCAGGTGGCCTTTTGTTGCTCTTGCAGCCTGCCAGCATTATTTCATTAAACTATATATACATATTTTTTTTTACCTGCATCTCGCTTTACCATTCAGCTCTCATTCCAAACCGACAAGTCCGAAATAAACGTCGGATACACGAATAAACAGACAGACATTTACCGGAAAAAAACAACAATGAAACGGCATCAGCGAATTTCCA
Source organism: Centroberyx affinis (assembly GCF_046629955.1). Classification (NCBI taxonomy): domain Eukaryota; kingdom Metazoa; phylum Chordata; class Actinopteri; order Beryciformes; family Berycidae; genus Centroberyx; species Centroberyx affinis. The sequence goes on from NW_027282773.1 coordinate 77,568, forward strand.
TGCGAAAAAGCTGTATAAGGGGATGGCTGGGGAGTGCCAAGAAGGGAGTGATTATGAAAAAAATCTGAAAAAAAAAAAACAGAAAAGGAGGAGCAGAGGGATGGAGCAGAAGATGAAGAAGAAAGAAAAACAGACAATGGCTGGGGTCCCAGCGGGGGGAGGAATACCCCCTCCATCGACCAGGGAGTGCAGATATGCACTGATTACAGAGGGGTGGGGGGGGGGGGAGAACAGGTGTGCTGCGGACCCCCTCCTGGGACCTCCCCACCACCCCTGGGTCCTCAGAGGGAGGGATGGGGATGGAGTGTGTGTGTGTGTGTGTATGTGTGTGCGTGTGTGTGTGTGTGGGGTGTGTGTGCCTATAGGATGCAGGAGGGACGGTGGAGCGGCGGGGAGGGGCAGAGCTTAGCTCATTAGAGAGAGTTTGCTTCTGCTAACTCACCTTCCCCCTCGGGATGCGGCTAATCATCGCAGAGGGACCGGCAGCCAGTTAGAGAGGAGGTAGAGAGATAGACACTCATTTAGCATCTTTTCCTCCCGTCTGCATCCCCTGAACCCCGCGCCGCATTTGTCTGATCATCCCAAAAGCGAAGGCCACAAGTGGCAAGCGATCGCCCGATCTGAACACGCTCAGTTCCAGCGCGGTGCGGATTCTACAGAGACGTTACGAAAGTTTCTAATACGATAATGACTCCGACTTTAACCCTCAACGTTCATGTGTTACATGCTGGGTGGAAGAGCCCTTTACAGTATGCTGCAACACAGAGAGGAATACACTGTGGTGAAGGGTATGAACTTGGTTGAAGTGTCGCTCTGTTCTGACCGATTGTGGGCGGTGCAAAAGACTCCGATTGTGTCTATGTAGCGGTCTGCAGCTACAAAGACCCCCTTTACACCTTGCATTAAAATGCATTTTGGGTGATCGGATTGCAATCGGATAGTGCTTGACCACATGAAAGTACAGGTGTAAATACACCCAAGACGCATTGAGGACGGATTGTGATCCGATCGGCCAAACCACCTCCGGAGGTGGTCAGGGACGCATTGTGACCACATTGAACACAAGTGTAAATGCGATTGCGTTTTCAATCCACATACGACAACTACGTGGGCGGAAATACGTGATCACGCGCGACTTTCGTCTTCGGCATTCCAGTTGTTGAAGACGGCTTCTTCCCCCGCTTCCAAGTCCATACAATAGCGCGGCTTCACGGATGGGTATCATCTTTTTTTTTTTTTGGACCTGCGCAAACGAGAGGAGGATGTGACGTTCGGTTGTTTGAGCCGGACAGAGCAATCGGATCTCAGTCGGATCTCAATGTGGACACTGGAGACGCATATGAATACCAGGTGTAAATGTAATCAGGTTAAATCATATCTAGATACAATCTGGATACGAGACGCATTTTAATGCAAGGTGTAAAGGGGGCCAAAGTTTTGACCAAGAAAAATAACGGAACATTCATTACGTTCCATTGTTTTGATGAGTTAAATAAACACTAAAAAATCAATAATATGAATTCAGAACTTATCGTCGACCCCAATGATGGACGCAACCAACCATTGATTTTGAGACGCTTATTCCTGTAGTCTTTCAAGTAAACGTCTTAGAGAACTGGGAGGCTTAATCAACTTGTCGTCCATTTATTGTTCATGAAGCAAAATCACATCAGTAGGGAAACAAGGAAGTGCGTAAATCTGATTGCTTGCTGATGGCTGCTCAGCTGTGGCCAGCTTTTCTAAGTCGACAAAGCTGGTTGACCGTCCAAGCATCAGCCGAGATTCCGTGGTCGCTCATCTCAACAGGAAATGAATAGACTTACAGTGAATTGTTGATCATGTTGCTCGCAGTGTGACAACCCATGTTACACACCGGCATTGGACTTTGTCTTGATTGGAAGAGGAAACGTGATTACTGAAAAATAGATACCAAAAGGTTGCTCCGGAATCGTCCCTAGCTTTGTACCTGCTCCCACGTCATTGAGTTCTCCATGTAATGTCTCCTCGTCTAGGTTTTCAAGTACCACTAGAACTCAATTTAGCTTGACTGACACAAAAGGGTGAAAGACCTCTACCTGCAAGGACATGTGTGGAAAACCGTAATAGCAACATAAAGCTGAAGCCATCCCTTTGCACTGTGTAAGCACGCCATTCAGCAAGCGCACCCCCCCAATGTTTAAACTCCTGGCTAGAAAACGTCTATAGTGCTGTGAATGGAAAAACATCAGAGACACCAACGCCTCTCAAGTCGTGGACAAAGCGTGCAATTTTCATGCAATCTGACACTCATTTTTAACCATTAGGACCCAGTGGCCTCCAATTCCCCTAATTGCCAAATATTCCTCACTCTGTCCCATTAAATAACATGGGGTGGGGGAGCTAGCTCGCCCCCCCCCCCCCCCCCCCCATTACCACCACAAGGACGTTCATAAAGTGGTACAATCCGAGGACGACATGGGAGAGCTGGGCCTCGCAGCTGGAGTTACGTCAAGATCATTTCCATTTCCCAATGATTAATTTGAATTTAATATCTTAAATCAAAACCTAATTAATTTAGATACAATTTTGATGGTGCCCTGCTACTAATACACATGCTGTTAATTAGATGTAGCCTAATGTCATTTTTCTCCCCTCCCTTTTCTTAACGTAATTAAAAGAGAAGATCCCAACCCATGCAAACTAATGTTGGTACAACCCTCGACAGAAGGTGGTGTGATGGTTGACATGGAAATGTGATTTGTCGTCGCAGGGTGGAGAGTTGACATTTTAATGGGGATGGGGGGGGGGTGTTAAATGGTATACATACATACATACATAAAAATAAATACCATGATCCAGCCAAACACAGCTGGCTAGATTTCAATGCAATTCAAAATGGTTGGATTAGCTTTGGATGTGAAACCTTAAATGTTCAATATCTTCAGACTATTCAAATGTATTTGGAACCTTATAATCCCAAACACAGTTTCTGTTCAGTGGCTTAATTTCCAGTGGGCTCATAACATCATGGGTATTATGCAAATGATATGTGTCATGTACTGTATCCATAATAGTGAGACCAGCCTTAGTTTAACAGGTAAGTGTGTACATGGAGAGTTCCTCTAAGAAAACTATCAACAGAGGGCTTTCAGGTGACATAACACATATCCTTTAAAGGAATAGTTCACTCAAAAATGACAATTCTGTTGTCATCTCCTCACCCTCATGCCTATTCCTTTAACATGGCAGTCTCAACAGAATTGAATGCATGGTTATTTTTGTGCCGTTTCTGACTGATTTTGTGTTTAGATAATGTCAGCTAGTTAGTTAACCATAGTATCTGGTTTGCTGTGAACACACCTGTTTTTCACACTAGCTAACAGATCTAGTAGTAGCTAGCTGCATGTTAATATTGACATCAGTTGCCTTGCTAAATTAGCCTCCTGGCTGGTTAGCTAGCTAACAAAGCCAAAACCCAACAGTTAGTTCAGGTTAATTTAGCTGACTCTTCTCAAGCTAAAACTCAGAGTGTTTTGGCCTACATTTAGAAACAAATCCACCTTATCAGACTATTCACGTTTACTTATAACTTGACTGAACTGACCTCCTTTGTTTTTTTCCCCGGCCTGTATTTGGGGCCGGCCTTTATTTTTTCGTGTCGACCACGGCCCCGGCCATTATCGGAGACCCCGCTTTTAATTGGCCACTATTAGAGGAAATAGGGTATGTCTCTTTTTCCTAGCCTGGTTGTTTTGCCATTGTTTGCCCAATTCTTAAGTGGAGAATGGGGTTGATAGCAGATATTGCAGCTGCAAAGCTTCAATGGCAGTCAGCTCTGACTCAGTGTCACTGGTTTGGTTTCCATAGCTCTTGAGGCCGCCTGACTCCTGAAATGTTAAATCCTCTTCAAGGGTAGCTACAATGGTATTGCAATATTCTTTTGAGGTATTTCTGAGTGAGTGAAATACCTTGATTGATAATTCTCAAACACAAATAAAGTTTTTAATTGGCAAGGCACACATTTGTGATGTACCGCCGCTCTACCGTAAATTTGTGCCAGTGAGAGTGGCATTTATTTTCACAACCAATTAAAAGTTGAAGAACTCCATTATAAAAATTCTACTGTCTGTATCCAAGCAAAGCGACCAAAATATTAGTTATTAATTGATATCCATTGAGCGTTGCATTCATTTGTGCAGAAGGTAAAACAAAGCATATGGCTGTAAACGACAGTGTATTCTGGTGCTGTTCCAAAGTCATCTGCAGGCTAACACTGCCTCTGAGTTATAAAAAATCAGCCGGATGAATCAATGTTACAATGTGCAATTAACACACAGGTAGCAGTTTATTTTACTGAATCCTTGGTGACTTCTCTGCCTTTGTTCTACAGTTAGTGAAAAGTCATTTATTATCTCACCAAGCATACTGTTTTGGACACGTTGGTCAAACTATACTATTTATGTTGTAAGCACATAATTTAACTCGGATTGGGATTAATAATACACCTATGTCTTTCTTTAGAACAGCATTCCTTGAGCAGTTACGATGTACTGTTGGACAGGTAGGCATCCTCCCTCTGTGTGTGTGTGTGTGTGTGCTCTTATGCCCTGGAAGTGGGTGCATATATTCTTACGCATATGCAGTTCTGTGTTATACCTGGCTCGTGTTTTATGCGGAAACAAATGCAGTGGTGAGAATGACTTATTACGCATTCGAGAGTCGCCGTCATTTCCATCGCCACCTGAAACGAGACTGACAGCACTGCAGTTGCGTAAATCCAGGATTGGCTGAATCAAGAGGTTTGTAGCTCCATGTGTACCTGTTATTGTTAAATTGGAAAATTTTGACGAAATACTATCAGAAGAGGTTTGAAAATACCGTCGTTTTTATGACTCCCCCTCAAGGGAATATAAAGACAACAGAGTGGCTTTGAAAGGAAATGGAAATGGAACATGTCAACTGTAAAAGGAGACACCGGACTCAGTCATTGGTAGATTGAAAATACAAGAGCCAGGTCAAAGCAGAAGCTGGTAATATGGAAGAAATTGTCTGCTGTCATCTTCCTTTGTAACATGTAATGTTGCCTATGTTTTGACACATTTATATTGTAAGGCAAGGTTTGCGTTTGCCGTCTGTGTCCATATCAAGCTGGTGTGTGTCAAGCCATCGAAAGCATGGACCAGGCATTAGGCATGAGGTTTGAGAGTCTCTCACCCCAACAGAACCCCCCCCACCCCCAAATACACACACACACACACACACACACACACACACACTTCCCTGCCCCTCTCTGGGGTCCTGTGGCTCCACAGCCAAATCTAAGAGGGTAATTAGAGCCACGCGAGGGGGCATCTGCAGGACAGGAAGACAGGGCCACCAGGCCAGAATACAGCTCTTTACACACACACACACACACACACACACACACACACACACACACACACAAACTCTCTCTCTCTCTCTCTCTCTCACTCTCTCTCACTCTCTCTCAGACTTCTTCTGGTGACCCCCAGGTGGAAGCTAGAAATGTTTGACCGTGATGAAGAATGATGAATTAAGTTGAAAATCAAGGTATATAGCATTTTTTTATGTTTCTCAAAATTAAGACCATATTTCCCATAAACCACATTGCTTCCTGTCACGAGAATGCTGCTACTTGGCCTCCTCCTCCATTTGTTTTGAAGAGATAACAGCCTTGATAACAGCAACAATATTCATTCACACCAGGCTAACCTCAAGTTGAAACTAGACAGAATAGTGGAACTGGAATAAAGTTGTGGTTCCAGTTCCTTTTTTGTGCCATAAAGCAATCCAGCAGATTTCCCACCAAATCTGACTCGGTGGCTCATAATGTAAAATACAGAATAGAGGCCAGTAGAAGCTGCAGTGATAATCTTGTTTGTTTACAGTTATTATACTAATGTCTCAAAATTAACCTTTGCTGGAAACACATTCCTCTACCACTCCAATGGCCTTCTGGTCCAGGCCAAATTTAGATGAAACCTTAAGATTTGTGTAAAAGCACCAAAATTGGATGGATACATGTCCAGTTCAATGCCCTGAACATTTTCAAAATTGGAGCCATTGCAAAAATGGGACCCATCGACCGTTTTTTTCCCCCTCCATTACCAGCAAATGGGTTTTCCTGTGTAACTGCTTAAGTGACCATGATAGGATTTAAAAACGATGTCATATGTTTTGATGGCCAAAAATAGTACAGTACTAAGGAAAACATCACAAACTGTAGAGATCATCATGTGACGGTGAAGAAATACAATAAAATTGTAATTTTAAGGGAACCCAGAATATTGCCATTTCCCCATCTATAATAATCAGGCAGATGGGGAAATGTCAATTGCATTAGTATTGTAATATACTGTACATGTAACATTGGTGTTTTTACCCAAATCTGAACAATTTGGCCTATATATGGACCTATTTCACCTGGATGATTTTACTGTGCCTTTCAGCCAAGTTAAGGTGTCTAATAATCCTGGTGGTGGAGCAGCAGTGCCTCCATTTTACCCAACCTGGATTATAGCTTCAGTGGTTAAATTAGTTCTGATCCTATTTTTCCTGGAATAAAGAGCATCCTTAATGGTGTCAAGCTTAAGTACAGCAACATACATTTATTCATGTCAAAATCATGTCACAAAAGGTAATTTTATTGATCCAGCATATATTGTGTCCGATAAGCATCACCATTAATTATTTATTTTAATTAAGAAAACCAATTTTGGTATTTTTCATAATCTTACTCGAACTGTATTGGCGTGATCCTTTGTTTGCTGAGAAAGTATGTTGCTCATAGGAGCCATTCAAAAATAATGACATTTTCTATATTCCTGAAGCTGACCTTTTGGAAATAGGACTTCTTCATCCGGCGGCAGTGATGGGCATATGATGGCTGGAGAGTCGATGTTCCAAGTTAATTCCCCACCCTTCGATACGTTCTATAAAAAGTACTCAATTTGCAGCTGATTTAGGACCAGCAATGGGAGCCTGGGTCAATGTGCTCTCTTGACATCCAGGGTTAATTTCCTTTGGTAATACCGCAGCATTTTCCAGCCACTTACGGCCCCATTACCAGTAATGCAGGGAAGAATTCACTCCCGGAGAGTGAATTCTCTCCTCCTGTCGTTAAACCGGCCCCTAGGAGCCCAAGCCTAATCAAACAACCTCTTGGAACTGAGTTGGATAGACCCCATAGAGAAAATGGAAGATCAGACAAGACTTGATTAATGTTCTTCTTTTCTGACCTGCCTGGCTGGGTGAACATGTAGGGAGTCGATGGAGACTTTTTTTCCATTTTTGCATTGCTTTGGCTGCGATGTTTTGGTGCGATTTGATGGGCCTTTTTTTTTAGTCCTCTTGGATCAGTCAGCATTTGGTTCGATTGGTTGCCTACCTCGGAAATGCCTTTGGTTTGGAGTGGTATTGGGGGTGCTGATGTACTCTGAAATAGCTGTTATAGAACTTGTAGAGATATTCGTGTTGGCTGAGTTCTCTCTCTCTCTCACGCAGACATCATTTCGGCTGACCAAACAAAGCGCTCACCCACCGCAGTTGCATAAACTCCCCCCCCCCCGCTGTGATAAGGATCTGCAGAGTCTCTTGAAAGCCATTGCGTAATCTGGTGGCTGGAGTCCTATCAGGAGACTCTATCTATATGGCTGTCTGCAGTCCTCTAAGCCGTCAACACTGACTGAGAGGGTGGGTAACTTACAAATAACCACCTACTAGCAGCACACAGCCTTTTCAGCACTCAATTTGTACTATCGGAACTCCCCCCCCCCAACATCTCTAGAAATTCCGCCATTCCCCACCTTTGGCTCTTACGCTGTGTGCAGACAGGAAGCAAGGTGAGTGGTGATTATCAGTGGTTTGGGTTGATATCTTTCTAGATGATGCAATGTAGATTAGTTCAAACGCTAGTTCAGCATTATGTTTCTGTTCTACCCTGCTGCATTTTAATTCTTTAGTGCCAGGCTTGGCAGCAGCACCGCCAACGTCTTCTTTGGGGAATCCTTCGGGTCAGATGTCATCGGTCGGTGTTACTGGTCACAAATACCCAACGGACATTTTTCCTGCTGTAAATACTAAGTGGGGAGAGAGTTTTAGTCCTGCTTGAAGCTGATTGGCTGTCACTTTACCGCCTCCGGACAAGTTCTGGACACCTCTACACCTCAATTCACGCCGCTTAGAGCAAAGTTCCATCCAGCTCGCTCCGTTCGCCTCCTTCCGTTGACTTTCCATTCCGTCCGAACTTAGGGTTGGTCTGCGGTCACCGTGATGGCCATGGAGCACCTTCTTTCTCACTCTGACTGGTTTTGTGTGTGTGTCCATGTGTGAGAGAGCTGAATAATCAAGAACAAAGAAAAAAAACCATGGAAAACTCCTGCAGTTCTTCTCATAGACTCCAGACTGAACTGAAGTAATTCCTACATGTGGACATCCATCGTCACACTTATGACCCATTGGTCTCTGCATGGTTGGACTTATATTTACTTACCTTTTTCAATAGTTCATATAGTTATTAGTTATTATTTAATTTTTAGGACTGAATTGAATTGTTTATTTATTGTTTTATTTATTGTTTATTTGGTTGATCTCTATGTGTCCGCATTGTGGTTTATCAAGCCAAAGGTCAAGCATTCGTCATCTCTCTGGTCAACAGATGTCTACTAGTCCCCCCGAGGGCCACTGGCCTCCATCTCTCCATCTATCCCTCCATCCTTCTATCTCTCCCTCCCTTACTCTATCAATGCATCCCCCATGACTCTCTCCACCCATTTCTCCTTCCATCCCTCCCCTCTCCATATCTCCCTCCCTCCTATCTCTCCTTCCTTTCCTCTATCCCTCTCTCCATCCCTCCCCGATCCTATCCCTCCTTCCCTACCTCCATCGCTCATCCCTCCATCCGTCCCTCAACCCTCCTTCCGTCTGCCCCCCCCCAACCCCTCTGTCCCTCCCGCCCTTTATCCCTTCATCCTTCCCTAACCCTCCTTCCATTTCTCCATCCCTCCATCCTTCCACCTCCCTCCCTCCCTCCCTCCCATGGCTGACTTTCAGAGAACAGAAGCCGGCTTAGAGGGGGGAGAAGTGAGAAATCAATAAGGCATGATTTATTGATCACTAAAAATGATGGCGCTCATTAGCCCCCCAAAGGGACCCCAGCGTTAAGCAGATGACAAAATGTCACCCGCCCTCGCTCCACCCCACCCGGCCACCCCACCGCCCCCACCCGAAAAAAAAAAAAGATCCCTGGCCACCATGCAACCCACATCACCCCCCCCACCCTCACACACACACACACACACACACACACAGCTACTATCGGTAGTACAGGACAGAAAGATGCAGGCCTGACAATAAGATGGTACATTGGTTTTCCTTCCTTTGTTCCGTACAACTGTCCACTCACAATAATGTTATTCAGATGCTGCAGATTTTTTTTTTTACGTTTTATTATATTATAATAGTTACATATTATTTTATATTCATAATTTTTGTTTTGGCTGATACCTATAAACCTTATCAGTGGGGTGGAAGGAGGGAAATGTGGGTCTGGTGAGCATGTATGATGTTTATAGCACTTTTCCGGGTATAAGGGTGAGTTTTGTGAACGTATACAATGTTTATTATACTCTAATACCTTCTGGCTATATGGTAAAATAACTTTCTGGTGGATTGTGGTAATCCAGGAACACGCCACACACAGTGTCAGCACTGTTATATGGCTCCTGTAATCCAGATGTGGGCCAGTAATTGCGTGAAACATCAGAAACTGATCCGGACAAGATTAAAATGACCCCATGACTTCAGACTTTACTCAAAATACAGTAACTTCAGCCAGAATTCTTTAGCCGGACATGTTTGTTCCGGATGAGGTGAAATTCCTGTGGTGCTGAGGTACAATTACCAATCCCCAGACCTCCCCTGGTAATACTAATGCCATCCAGAGAGGCATGGGTCTTGTTTTGCATCTAACGTCTAACTTTTGTTTTTCATTTATGAAAAGTGGCCATTAAAAACCTGCCTATTCAGCAGGGTTTAAAAGCCCAAACCCCTAATCCCTAAAACATGGTATGGGTGGATGGATGGCGCAATCTCCCTTTGTGCCGTAAAGCAATCCAGCAGTTTTCCCGCCAAAACCGATCTACTGGCACACAATCTAAAATGCAGTGTACAGGCCGGTAGAGGCTTTGTTTACAGTCATTCTATTTATGTCTCCAAATGAATGTGGTACTGATTTATTGATGGCAAGGAAAAACAGATACACGCAGCGTCTTTAAACAGTTATTCTTTTTATATACTCAAGTCATGCCGTCTATTCCAGCAGTCAGCAGTTTTTCCTTTTCTTCTCTCTCTCTCTCTCTCTCTGTTCCCGTCTGTCTCTGTTCCTCTGCCTCTCTCTCTCTCTCTCCCTCTCTCTCTCTCTGAGTCCACTGCTGGCCAGATCAGCCGTCTGTCTCTTTGTCCTTTTGGAGACTTTGAAGCCAAACGCTCACTGCTGGACAGCAGATCATTGGCAACAAACACAGCTCATAAGCACCATAAACCACCCACAACACTCACACACACACACACACACAAATATGTGCATGCGTGTGTGTGTTTGTGTGTATGTGAGTGTGTGTGTGTGTGTGTGTACTGGGTAGTATTTTATTGAAAGGGAAGGAAGGCAGATGAGGGATCTGTGAAGGGAGGGGGGTGGGGGTGGGGGGGGGGTGGTCTAGCAAGATCAAATGTGTTTTTAATTAATTCAAGACACTGCAGTGAAACTTTGCTTTAATTAACCAGAGGGTCAGCAGCCCACCCGCCCCCCCCCCCCCTCCCCCTTTCTCCATATAACCGGGCCCATCTTTACGCCTTATGTTCCCACAATGATTTTCTAAACCCCCCGTCGGCATTACGCACGCACTCTCGACTTCGCAGTGCGTCGCGGGGCTTTTTCCTCTTTAATTTTTATTGGGTGACCGAAGTTGGGGGGGGGGTGAAGGAAGGGATGCAGATTGATGGACGCTATATCACTCCGAAAACCCAAGAAGTGAAGCCAACTTTTACGGTCCGTGGACAAGCAGTTAATGCGTGCATTAACGCTGAATGAATTGAAATTTGTTTATATTGGTGGTTGTTTGCCTTATGATGATCACTTTACCCAGCTTTTTATTTACCACCGCATCACTGGTTACAATGAAGTCCTCACTTGATAAAGGAATAAACTAATAATACCATGCACAATGAAAGCGCATGTGTCACTTAGCAAATAAAAATGCCGGAGACATGCTGGTAGCTGCTTTGTCGCTCGTTGAAAAAGATGCTTTTGTGCGATACACAGCAATAGAATTTTTTTTTTTTTTTTTACATGGAACGTGATTTGAGCAAGTTGACAGTCTGCTTGATAGAATTTTTTTTATATGTGTCAATGTGTTTAGAAATGTGCAGGTGATGCAAAGAGTTTTGATGCATATGGGTTAAACAGCTGTTGCAGGAAACTCCCTTTGCTTAATGTGGCACATTTTCCAGCAACACATTCGACAGATGTGTACATGACTTGTAGGTTCAAAATGACATTATGGTACAGTACGAATTGATATTGAAACAGTCTTGGAAAGTGGTTTGAACTGATATCAGAAAAATATTCAATATTGGTGCCAATCGTATCAGCATCTATTCAACGTCCAAATGTTACTTTGCAAATGCAATTTCCCTATGGATCCTGTGTCCAGTCCAGCTTTATGCTGTGACTTTGATACTTGTCCTTCGTAATGGGCTTGATGAGATATTAGGGTGAATGTTTGTGCATTTTAATGTGTGTGGGTGTGCGTACACACACTTTAAGCAGTTTCTCTCTTCGCCACCCCACTGCTGGGTGGACAATCCCTCATGTCCACCTGTGTGTGTGTGTGTGTGTGTGTGTGTGTGTGTGAGAGTGTGTGTGTTGGGAGGATGGGAGGGGCTCAGGCAGAGCCCCAGGAGGGGGTGACTGGACGCTTCATCACCCGACGGCCAACCTCTCACAATGATGCATGGAGCCCGGCAGGACGCGGTGCACGGACCTCTGAGACCGAAATCACCACAAAGTCACACACACACACACACACACACACACACACACACACACCTGAGGCACAAGGGCCACTTCTTCCAGCGTCACATTCCCCAGTTTTGGGCATTGGATTCTGGGGAGGAGTGCTGGTTAATAGAAGTGCTACGGCACATGTTGAACACAGCTTTCGAAGTAATAATCCATGAAATCTTTGTATGAATAAATGTCTATTGTTTTACTATCAGTAATTGACATAACACAATACTAATTCAATCTATAGCTGGTCCATGAAAGCAGAACACCCGGGGTCTGGTAGGACACAGGAAGTGATGCGTTTTACATGTCCGGTTCGTTTGGAATAAACAGAAGAAGAAGAACTGGGTAGTTAGCATGAGCAGCGATAGCCACCATGGCTGAACAGACAAAGAAGAGAGAAACTCAAACTGCATCGACAGAAAATCCAAGCTCCGCCCACACTGTTTGATTGACAGGTGATCTGTGGGAAGTGCCGCGCAGAAACACCAAAGATGGAGACAAAATATAAAAAAAAAAAAAAACACCACCGCAATGATCATTTAGCACTAAATGTCAACTAAAGCAAAAATGAGGATCTTGAGGATTACCACTTTAATTTGTCCCTCTCCCTTCTTAGGTGGAGACATCTTGTTCATAGATACGTTTTAGATGCTAACTCAGTTTATTATTGGGCTGTTTTTGATCTGCAAAATCAAAAAGAATCACCCTTATTAAGCATTAACTAACCCTGAACTTAGTGTACCCTTATTGTAAAGCGTTACCGCGAAAAGAGTCAGAAATAACAGCAACAAGTTGGACAACCAATAATCATTAGCTTAACACTAGAAGTTCCAAGAGGTAAACATATGTCCGGCTGAAGTGCCTTTGAAGCAAGATACTGAATCCCCTACCAGCATCACTAAAAAAAAAACGGAAAAAAAAAAATGGATGCCAGTGTGTTTGTTTTGAAGCGGTATCATAGCACTAGCCCAGTTAGCGGGCGGCAGCATGCGCGACCCCCGGTACCTCATGGAAAAAAAAAAAAAAAGTTCCAGCACAATGGGGCCAGTTCCTCGGTAAACAAATGGCGGAGAGCGCGCGGTAGCTTGGCTCCGAGGCCTCTAAATATTTTGTAATGGCATCCGTGGTGAGCGCTCCATCTGCCTACCATTCACCGCGCCTCTTCAAATAAACGCTGGAAATGAGGAATTCCACTTCCCGCCGCTTTTGTTGATTTGCCAGACTGTAAAAACGAGAAGAGGGGAAAAAAAAACTCGACTCTGGCTCGCATTGTCTCGTTTACGCGAGCTCTGGAGACGCTTAGCCCTAATTACATCATATCTTAATTGTGTGTGTGTGTGTGTGTGTGTGTGTGTGCGTGCGCGCTGTGGTATTCACTTTGCTTTGCACATGCAGCAGGAATGTTACAAGCCAAAGGGAAGCAGATTTAATCCGTTTTGAAATACAGAGGGCCAACGCTGGTGAAAGCTTTATTAGTCCGTTTACCTATAGCGAAGTTTATAACCATCACTGCTATAGTTTTATATCCGCTCCAGACCGAGGACACGGTACCATCTTGCAAAAACTAAGCTTCCATATTTGTTAGAATTATCAAATAAAATAGGTGTAAAATATACAGTGCCAGTCAAAAGTTTGGACACACCTGAAAAATGCTGTTTTTCATCATCTTAAAGCCATTTTGATCTAAAGGCTTCTGCTTAAATGCTTGAAATTTGTTTCTTAGACCAATATAAATAGTGAAGTTGATGCCTATGTATGAATTTCTTTCCAAAGCCTTTGCCTTTCCATCAAGGCACAGGCGGCCACTCTAAATTATAAGATAGGTTTACACCATTTTGGTCGCTGCATCATTCCATTTGTGTTATTTCATAGTTTTGATGTCTTTACCGTTGTGGAAAATAGTAAAAATAAAGAAAAATGTGGTGTCCCGAAACTTTTGATGGGCAGTGTATCTACGGTGTAACATCCTCCTTTGACATTTCTCCGTTACAAAATGCAGCTTGATCACCAGAAGCCTTAATAAGATCATTTTTCATCTTCATAAATCAGAGTATCACATAGCTGGGAGGTGTGAGAGAGAGCGGCAGAGAGAAAAACAAGAGACATTTCCTTTTAGTTGGCCAAGTGGTCAACAGACGGAGTGCTGAGGGCCTTGATGTTCCCCTCACATGGTGTTAAACACTGCCTCTGGACCGCCAGACGCCTGGTCACTTTGACAGCATCCAACTAACCAAATACATAAATTCATGATTAAATAAGCACAAGCAAAAAAAAAAAGCTGCCAATTTTAAGAGTACACCAAGTTTTTGGGAGATTGTTAGCTGTTAAGTGATGAGAACATAGACATCAAAATCATCCATGAGTCCCTGGAAGATTGTTGGCTTGGGTGCTCCATGCTAACTAACTAGCATACACTATGATGATTGATAGTAGGCTCCATGCTAACTAACTAGCATACACTATGTTCAGTGATAGTAGGCTCCATACTAACTAACTAGCATACACTATGTTGAGTGATAGTAGGCCCCGTGCTAATTAACTAGCATACACTATGTTGATTGATAGTAGGCTCCGTGCTAACTAACTAGCATACACTATGTTGAGTGATAGTAGGCTCCATACTAACTAACTAGCATACACTATGTTGAGTGATAGTAGGCTCCATACTAACTAACTAGCATACACTATGTTGAGTGATAGTAGGCTCCATGCTAACACTTTACTATGTTGAGTGATAGTAGGCTCCATGCTAACACACTATAGATCCATGAACTTATAAAATAAAATATTGATGTGGCTGATGTAGACAGGTTTATTTTGGAACTATTACAGGTCAGCAACCACGTATCCATCCGCTGCACAGTCATTTTTAGCTGTAGGCTACACAGTCTCCCATCGCCCACCACCTTCACTTTCTATGGAAACAGGGAAAGTAGTCCCTGCTGGTTCAAAACAGTACAACATTTTTGTATCGTAGTCTATGTTGTGTACATTTTACCAATCTAACCCTACACAAAACTTCCAGACCTAGCCGCAAATCATTCAAGACCTACTTTAAGATAATCACTTAAGATTAAAAATCAAATCAAATGGTGGTCCGTGGCCCTAATGTGGACTACATCTGGGGTCCTTGACATGAAAAAGGTTGAGAATCACTGTGCTAAAGTGTTAGCATGGAACCTACTATCACTAAATGATTTTAGTGTCTATGTTCTCATCACTTCATGGTCAAGTTGACCAACGGGGGTGTTTCCCAAAAACTCACTGCATTCCATTAACTTTAGTAATGACACCACAGCTTCCACCCCTGTGAGGCAGAAAGCCCCTCTTTAGCCAGGGGAAACGGAAAGCCGGTGGCGCGGGGGGGGAGAAAAACGAAACGAAGCGAGCAGAGTCGAGTCGGCAGGCAGGTGGAAGAGAGGCGCGAGGCTGTGATGTAGTTTATGTATGCCGGTCCGACGCCGCTACCAAAGTGTGTACACACACATTAGCATAAAACAGCTTTGCATATGATCTGAGCACTTTTTTTTTTTTTTTTTTTCCCCGAGACGTTTTTCGAGACGACAGAGAGGGGAGTTGAGAGGGAAGACAATAAAGCCCTCTCGCTATTTTGCAAGCCTGAGACGATCACATGCTGTCGACAGCACCTCACATAACAACCCCCCCCCACCACCACCCACCACCCCCGCCCCGGATCGGTGTATAATCCCCCCCCCCCCCCTCCTCCCCAACACACACACAGGCTTCAGGTGCTCTCAGTTCTCCGGGCTCACAATAAGGAACACACTGCATCCGCCGAGCAGATTAAAAACCTACAGCACCACTGCCCTGACACCAACCACACTGTATATGTGTGTGTGTGTGTGTGTGTGTGTGTGTGTGTGTGTGTGTGTGTGTGCGTGTCTGTCTTCTGTCTTTTGCTTTAGTAGCCGGATCAGTGCGGAATTTTCTAGTGATATGGGCGATGACATGGCTCTGTCACTTCTGTACAGTCTGTCACTTCTGACAGACACGTGCGCGAAAACACAAACACACGCCCTCTCGCTCTGTGTGTGTGTGTGTGTGTGTGTGTGTGTGTGTGTGTGTGGGTGTGTGTGTGTTCAGAGACTCGGAGCAGCTCTTAGCTCATTAATGTAAACACGCTACTAAGCACAGGTTCTGCAGAGCTGCACCGCTGCCTCCCACAATCCACCGGGAGACAAAGACCAGCGCGTCTGCCTGCTTTCGTCGCTCTTTATCCTCCGACTGTCTCTCTCTCTCTCTCTCTCGCTCTCTCTCTCTCTTTGTCTGTCTAGGTCTCTCGCTCGCGCTTCTCCCTCAGGCTTTTACCTCCCCTCAGGCTTTTACCTTCTCCATCATCACCCCCCCCCTTCCTTCCTTCCTTCTTTCTTTCTTTCTCTCTCTCTCGTGTTCTCGCCCCCTCTTTGTATGCTTTCTTTCTCTCCCTCCTCTCTCTCATTCTGTTTCTCGCTGTTTTTTTTTTTTTTTTTTTTTTTTTTTCTATCCTCCCAACATCTGCCAACAGTTTTTTTGAACTCGACACAGAGTGGTCCCTCAGAAGTTTACACTGCGACACTAAATAATACCGCCATATGCCATTTAGTCTTTACAACCATATAACTTTCATCTAGCGTGATTTAAAGGTAGCAGGGCCCATGGCTGAATGGATTTCATTGTGAGCCGGGGAGCTTATGAGTATAACGCGCCGTATCGATAATTTGCCTTGTCGTGTCGTGTCCAGAGGACAGACGGAGAGATTGAACGCATGCCCGCTTGAGTTATTGCTCCCGGTGCATATTGATAAGGAAATATTAATAACGTCAACAGTGAGGTGAGCCAGATCTGATTTCCCGATTTCTATACTCTATTGTGTGATGGATGCTGATTTCTGACACTTTTTTTTTTTTGTCTTCTTCGTTGGTGCTCGGCGCTCATCGCTGTGGCGTTTCTTCTTCGCTGCGCTTCCCAGAGATCACCTGTCAATCAAATCAGTGTGGGCGGGGCTTGGATTCCCTGTCGATGAAGTTTGAGCTTCTCTCATTTGTCTGTTAATTTATTTATTTACAATTTTTTTTTTTTTTTTTTACTCTTTTTATTGGGGTTTTTGGTACAAAACATACAACCATCTCTAAAGATTTCCTCCAAAACAATAAATATAATAATAATATATAAATATATAGGCTACATATATGGCTATACATACAAATACCCACACACATATACACATACAGTATATATATACACACACGTACACGTTAATTTATTATTGAGACGTCTAAATGTAGTGATTCTCAAATTTTTTCATATTAAGGACCCCTAATTTAGTACATTTTAGGGCCACGGACCCCCATTTTGATGAGATTTTTTGTCTCTCGGACCCAAATCTGAGACTATTTTTATTGTTAGATATGATTTTGTCCAGAATTCCATGACTATCTGTATTGTAGGTAGAGAGATAACAGTGAAACAATGATCTCTTTTCTCTAATGGTGTTAACTTATTGTAAATCAAATAATGGTGATGTTTAAAAATTTGCTGGGGACCCCCTGGAACCCCTTCAAGGACCCCTGGTGGTCCCCGGACCCCACGTCGAGAACCACTGGTCTAATGTACTGTGAACGTTTTTGTATTGTCATGTTTTGTATCTTTTTTGAAAAAAGATGTAACGTTCCTGTAAAGTTCCCCCAAGGTTCCAGTTTGGTTACATTTCTTCTAACCTTTGAAGAACGTTCTGGGAATGTTCCGGTTTGGTTCGATCGTTACAAAACGTTCTGTTGTGGTTGCGTAACATTCTCTAATGATTCCAGTGTAGTTATATTTTTTTTAACGCCTCCACAGAACCTCTGGAGAACGTTCCTTGAAGGTTCCCGTGTGGTTACATTTAGAAAACCTTTACAGAACCTTTAAGGATTCACAAGGCTGCTTCCAGGAACGTTCTGGGAACTTAACATAACAGTATAACAGGAAAATGTATTTCTATGAAAATGCAGCATATTCTTTCTTTAATCCTACTGTCTGTTTTTTTTTCCCATCCTTTCCCTTTTTTCCCTCCCTTTTTCCCTCTCTTCTCCTCCTCCGCTGTTGTTTTGTGTTGTGTTTGTTTACGGGTGTCCCTTCCCAGCCACCGTCCCGTTATTCCCCATGGCATGCTAATCAGGAAATTTTGTCGGTACAAATATGTGTGTGTGTGTGTGTGTGTGTGTGTGTGTGTGTGTGTGGGCCAGGTTGACTGACAGACGGCCTCTGTAATAGCAGGTGTTGCCACGGCGATACGGAACAGCTTGCCTTCCCTTTCCCAACTTTAGCTTTTCTCTCTGGAGGCCAACATAAAGACACCGGCGACATACACACACATGCATGTATGGGATGACACACACACACACACACACACACACACACACACACACACATCCTCCCACTCTCTCCATTACACCCAGTTAGCCTTGGTCTGTCTAATGCATGTTATGTATCTGGAAAAAAAAAAGGAAAATACTAAATAGTGGACTCTCTCTCTTCTTCTTCTGTTCTATTTTCATCCCTTTGCTTTATATCTCCTCTCTTCCTTTCTTCTATTTTCTTTTCTTTTCTTCTCTTTTCATCTCTTCTTGTTTCTTCTAGTCTCGTCCCTTCTCTTCTCTTCTCTTCTCTTTTCTTCTCTTCTCTTCTCTTCTTTCTCTTCTCTTCCTTTTCCACAAATTATGCTGTATTATGGGTAGAGAAAGATTCATTAAAAATATAAGTCATATCCTGAAAAAAAAAAAAAAATTACATGTGCAACGACTCAAATGGGAATTAAATATCACAGGCGTGGCTTAAAAACCAATTAAAATAAACAATATAACTCTGTATATTATTGTAGATAATATAACTCCATTATATACATAAACTGTATAGATAATGTTAATATTCCTCCCCAAAATCACATAGCACAGCATCTAAAAGCCATCCTCTCCCCCTTTCTTCTCCTTTCCCTTGCATCCCTCTCTCCTCTTCTCTCCTCCTCTCCTCTCTCTTGCGCCTATAAGACAGAGGTTATGGTTATGGTTACATATTAATATGCCGGTTATGCAGGATATAGGCCAACGTACAGTGCAACAGT
Source organism: Centroberyx affinis (assembly GCF_046629955.1). Lineage (NCBI taxonomy): Eukaryota > Metazoa > Chordata > Actinopteri > Beryciformes > Berycidae > Centroberyx > Centroberyx affinis. The sequence goes on from NW_027282773.1 coordinate 96,734, forward strand.
TAGAGGGCAAAAAGCAGAGGAGAGGAGAAGTGCTCAATAGAAAGTCACTTCCCTCTCCTCCTGATTCCCTGTATGCAAATATTTGCTCTCCATCTTCTATGTTGATTGCTGGGTCTCTCTCTCTCTCTCTCTCTCTCTCTCTCTCCCCCTCCGTTTTCCCCTCCAAAAATTAGCGAAATAATGCAAAGCACGTCTAACAATGTGAAAACAGCAAACCAGTAAAAACGCATGGAATATACTGAATAATTATTACTGAATTGTATTGCCACTAATCATATTTTCCATTTGTTTGAAGCAATATTCTGCTATTATTATTATTGTTATTATTAGGTATAATTCACTATCATTGTGTAAAAGTCACAAGACAGAAACACACTCACATTGTCTGGAAAACATTGTCATACAGATAGAGTAAGTGTGTGTGTGTGTGTGTGTGTGTGTGTGTGTGTGTGTGTATCTTTCTTTACCCATAATACAATAGAATTCGTGGAAAAGGAATAGGGGGAGGAGATGACAGGAGAGAAGAGAAGAGACGACAAGAGAAGAGAAGAGAAGAGATGACAAGAAATGAGAAGAAACAAGAAGGGATGAAAACAGAAGAAAAGAAAAGACAAGAGAGGAAAAGAGGCGATAGAACGCAAAGAGACGAAAAGAGAAGAAGAAGAAGAGAGAGAGTCTACTATTTAGTGTTTTTCTTTTTTTTTCAGATAATAGATAATATAATAGATAATATAGATAATATGCATTAGACAGACCAAGGTTAACTGGGTGTAATGGAGAGACTGGGAAGATGTGTGTGTGTGTGTGTGTGTGTGTGTGTGTGTGTGTGTGTGTGGCAAGTAGGTCGAACCAATGCAAACTTTTGATCAAATTTTTTGATCCGCTATGCTCATTTTTCTCATGTAGTTGTGCATTTCTACATTTTCCCCCCACCACACACACACACACACACACCGTTCCCTACAGCCTCTCTCTCTCACACACACACACACACACACACACACACACATCAATTAAAAATTCCCGACAAAAGCTCCAAATTGACTCTCCCCCCGTTTTCTGCGCCGAAGCGGAATTTCCTCAGCAGCGATAAAGTTGTGTCCATTCTAAGAATCAATAATCCGTTTATAAATATGTTATTAATAAAGGAGTTAAGTCGCATATATATTTCATGGCAGAGGAAGGGAGCGTCTCCCTCAGGCCGCGGGGCTTTACTCCGTATCATTCATTTATAATTAATCTGCACCACTTGGGACTTGGCGAATTAGGAATCCCGCAACAGACAAGAGCTCTATTCTGTTCCCATTCTGTTGCAGCTCTCTAACATGGGAGGTCCTTCGCACTGCATGGAAGAAAAAAAAAAAAAAAAAAAAAAAAAAATGATTTCAGGACCTATCATGTTGCAAAAGACTCAATTGTGGTTGGAGTCTATCTAACCGGGTGAGAGGGAGAGAGGAGATGGGGTTCTGAACGATGCTCACACTGGCAGGCGGGGATCGGGAGGCAAGACTTGCTGTTGTTTCCATTTTTTTTTTTTTGGACAATTTGAATTCATAAATTGAATACATTACGCTTGATTAAAAAAAAAAAAAAAATAAAGAAACATAAGAAAAAGTGTAATAAAAATAAGAAAACAAAATGAGAAGGCAAAAATACATACATAACCACACCGCATATTAAGCAATTCTATTTTTTTTACCATTTCACAGCAGACTGCATCATTCTCAGTATCCTATAGCCATGAGTAGTATTGTTAGTAGTATTAGTAGTAGTTGCAGTAGTAGTGGAAGTAGTAGTAGTATGCCTAGTTGCAATAGTAGTGACAAGAGTAGTAGTAACAGTAGTAGTAGCAGTAGCAGTAGTAGTACTAATAGTAGTAGTAGTGGCAGTAATCGTAGTAGTAATAGTAGTAGTAGTAGTAGTAGTAGTAATAGTGGTAGTAGTAGTGGTAGTAATAGTAGTAGCAGTAGTAATAGTAGTGATAGTATTGGTAGTAAGTCCTCTAAAGTCTGTAGGACAACCCAGAACACGTCTCACACAGATGAGAAGATCTGACTAGAAGGTACATGCAAACAACACACACACACACACACACACACACCAGAACGGGTCCGGCCCTCCATTGTCCCACGTTAATCAGGAGTGGACTGACTTTGCCGCTCTCTCTCTCTCTCTCTCTCTCTCCCCTCGCCAAAAACAAAAGGCTCTGCGCGGATGCGAGGGGAGAAGCCGTATCGGGCGCCGGCATCTCCCCGGCAGCACCGGGGCAGCCAGGGCGGGGCGGGCGAAGAAGAAGAAGAAAGGCCCCCCCCCCACCGCCGCGGGACGGCTGCGGGCGAGGAGAAAGACACTGCTGACAAACGCATTAATTACTTTATCAACTTCGTTTCCCAATTAACCTTACACGCCACCTTCCAGGTAAGCCTGGGCCGGGGGAAGACGAGCGGTGCAGGGCTCCGGCTCCTCATCAACCGGAGGGGGGGGGGGGGGGGGCGGGGGGGGGAACTCGGTGGAAAAAAGACTCGGAGAAAAGATGAGGTGAGGAGAGATGAAGGATCCTGTAGACAATAGTCTTTAAAAAAAAAAGAAGAAAAAAAGAGCAGATAACATTGTCATTAACGCGCATTTTAGAAGTTTCCGTCAATCCCGGCCCTGATTGATAAACATAATGTCCGGCTTAATTAATACGCCGTTTGATATTATGTTTTCATTTACCTCCTCATTTGCATTTTCAATTATTGCTCAATATCGGCCCGTCAGCTGTTTTGAAGACCGGCCTTTTTTCTCCCCCCCCCCCCCCCCCCCTCTCTCTCTCGCTCGGCCCGCTTGACCGGCGCTTCGGCGTTTTCATCTTCCCCCCCGACTGGCCCGGACCCTTCTTTCGGAGAGAGAGAGAGAGAGAGAGAGAGAGAGGGAAATCAGCAAAGGAAGAGAAAAAAACGCAATTACGGGAAGTGTGATTATGGTGTCAATGGGTGACCCAGAAGAATTAGTGGCACTTTATCATTAGGCCGCATTAAGAGTGAGAGCTCGGGCTGTTCCATTCACTATTAGCGCAAAACGGATACTCATTTAACTTATTCCTCTGAATTTTAAATATAGCGAGTAATAACCAATTATGTGGCATTGTGGCACATCAACAGCAGTTTACAGCGGGCAGAAATATCTATTTTCCCTCTTCATTAGCAAAAAAAAAACACCTCATTCTTGCTGTAACACTGTAAGATTTTGCGCAATACTTTTCTCTGTTTTTCTTTTTTTTTTTTTTTCCAGCTGAGATGGCAGACGAACCTCTGGCTCTCTCCGCCGCTCATCGCGGCGGTGTCGAAATATAATATCCACAATTGCAAATTAGCGTGAAGACAAACTCTCTGACAGTCGGCTGGCAGCGGGCCGTCTCTGTCGGTAATGCGATAGCGGGGGGGTGGGGGGGGTGGGGGGACAACGGCGCTCTGGATTCGTTTAGACCCCCAAGTTCACATTTTAGCCCGGGACGTAACGTCGGGACGTGCGTTACGTTAAGACACTGTTTTTGCTTTTTTATAGTGCGGGGGGGGGGGGGCTCTGCCAGAACGGCTGTGGAGGTAGAAGATGAAAGACACAAGCATATGGATCTGCTATGAAAGCCCTCTGAACACACACACACACACACACACACACACACACACACACAGAGCGCACACATCCCCTCATTAAAACTTAGAATGGAAAATCCAGGAGGGAAAGTGTTAATCAGATGTTTAATTACCAAACCCCCCCCACACACACACACACTCCCCACCCCCAGCCTCCCCTTCTCAGTTTATTGAACTAGTTGAGTGTGTTGGTGTTTTTTTCACTGTGGGAGGAGGTGGGGAGGGGGGGGCAGGCCTTTTTCACCACTGGTTGAAATGTTAATTATGACCCTGGCAGGAGAACTGAAACACCAGGGCTTGGAGTGGAAGGGGCAAATATGAAGCAGCTGGAGCTGGGACTGGGCCTGGGACTGAGACTGGGATTGAGGCTGGGCCTGGACTGGAGCTAGGGCTGGGCCTGGGATTGAGCCTGGGCCTGATACTGGGATTGAGGCTGGGACTGGGCCCAGACCAGGGCCTGATACTGGGATTGAGGCTGGGACTGGGACTGAGGCTGGGTCCAGGGCTTGAACTATGGGGATGGGATGGTTAGGTTTAGGGTTAGGGCTAAATTTGAGACTGGGACTAGGACTAAGGTTTGGACTGGGAATGGGGCTTGGATTGAAACTTGGATTAAAGCTGTACTGGGACTAAGATTGAGACTTGGACGAGGCTAGGGCTGGGGGCAAGGTTGGGACTTGGATTTGGACTAAGGCTGGCGCTGGCATTGGGACTATAAGGCTAAGGTTTGGACTAAAACTGGGGCTGGGACTGGGGCTAGGATTGTGACTAAAACTGGGATTGGGAGTTAAACCAGGACTGGGATTTGGACTAAAACTGGGACTGGGGTCAGGACTGGGTCTAAAACTGGGTCTAGGACTGGAACTAAGGCTGGGACTTGGACTGGGAATGATGCTTGGATTGGGACTGGGACAAAGACTGGGTTTGGGACTAAAATTGAGGATGAAACTGGGACTAAAACTGTGACTGGGACTAAGATTGAGACTAAGGCTGGTGCTGGGATTGGGACTAAGGCTAGGGCTGGGACTTGGACTAAGGCAGGCACTGGGATTGGGACTAAGGTTAGGACTGGGGCTGGGACTGATATTGAGGGAAGGATTGTGACTAAAACTGGGAGTGGGATTTGGATTAAAACTGGGACTGGGACTAAAATTGAGAGTAAGGCTGGAGCTGGGATTGGGACTAAGGCTAGGGCTGGGACTAAGATTGGGGCTAGGATTGGGACTAAAACTGGGACTGGGACCCGGATTTGGGCAAAAACTGGGACTGGGATTTAGACTGGGACTAGGACTGGGATTGGGAGCTGTGGAACTGAAGTTTTCCCTGTGGAATTCTGCCACACAACAGTGAGCACAACAGGATGAGAGCCAGGGAGGAAGAGAGAGAGACACAGAGAGAAAAGGAGGGAGGGGGAGAGAGACGAAGAGAGAGAGAGAGAGAGAGAGTACATCAATTTAGCCTCTCACTTCTATAAACACACAGAAATAAAACATTCACTTGAACAGATGCATACACTCATGCATAATACATGAAGTAGCGAAACGCTACGCAAATACACATCACAGTTCTGTGTCATTTAATTTAGGCAGATGATGTAACAAATAAGAAAAAAAATACCCTGCGTATGCCATACCTCATTCTATTATTGTACTAAACGGTTAAAAGTAGATTAATATCATAAATGCGGTAATGTTATGACGTATAATGCATTCTGTGGTATATATGAAAATATTTTATAGGCTTTTTTCTTACAATATAAGACTAGGACAATATAAGCCTATTTTCAGGATCAGGAAGACTGCTATTAAAATGTAATAAATTATAGATTACAGATTAGTGATTTCAAACTGTAATCAGTAAAATAATCTGATTACTTTTAAAAGTAGGCTAATTTTATCAAATTACTTTGATATTACTTTGGATTTGCTTTCCCTCCAAAATATACAGTATATGAAATTGAACAAATATTTGTTTTTCTAATTTAAAGATTTCAAATTTTAAGAAAAATGTGTTAGTTTCTAGAATATTTCAACCGTTTCTTACTGTCAAACATGTTTTTGCATAATCCACCATGCACTTTTTCAGAAGTATGAAAAGTAACTGTCACAGATAACCGCAATCAAATGCCATGCAATCCGGTTACATGCGATCCATTACAGTGTAAACACTGCCTCCAACACATATTACTCTCTCTATCCTGGGAGATCTCCTGAGCCACCACAAGAGGGTCCTTGCTCTCACAAAAAATCCCAAATAGTCCTCACCTGTAAAAACATATTCATATTTATAAGAACCCGCAACATCTGACCCTGAAGATGCACTGACATCCTGGGGCCCCGACATAAAACATTTTTTCGCAATAAGACCAGAGTGAGATGTTGTTGTAATTTCTGTTATTAAGCGATCCAGTTCCCCCCCCCCCCCCATCGCTGGGACTGGGCCGATTACTGGGACCCATTGAATCACCAAAACAATGCGTCCTCTAATTACCACGGTATTATTAGACATGGATGTCAAACTCGACAGGGAGGGGAGGGCGTTGGGGTAGGGCCAAGAAAATATTGAGCACCTTATTTATTACACACAACAACCCCCCCCCCCCCCCCCCCCACCTACCCATCCACAACCCCTTTATTGGAAGAGTTGAGGTTGCCGTGTCATTTCCTGTTCTGTCCCTTCCCCTCCAGATTCAATCGAGATGCGCTTCTGACGGTTTTAATTTCGAATTTAAAACCGACGTGGACCCGGTGGAGTTGCGTCGCAGGTCAGTTCACCTTTTCTGTTCAACGGTGAGGAGGAATCAGCGGAGGAGAGAGAGGAGAGGAGAGAGAGAGCCGGAAGACAGGTGGAAGACCGCCGCCCGCTAATTTGTCCTTTTTCCTTCTTTGTTTTCCGACCGCAAAAGGAGCCAACTTTCGTTTTCTTGCTTGTTATAGGACTATTTCTATCTGTTTTTCCTCCTCCTCCTCCTCCTCCTCTCCTCCCACCACCCCCACCACCCTCTCCCTCTCTCTCTCTCAACCCCCCCCCCCCCCACCCTTTTCCTCTTTCTCTTTTTGATGTGTTTGCCTTCACGGCTTCTGAGCGCTCTCTAATTCCATCTGGCCACAACAGAGACGGCGGCGCGGTGAGAAAAAGCATTTCCATATGTGCAAATTAGGGAGGCTGCACCCCCCCCCCCCAACACACACACACACACACACACACACACACACAAACTGCACCTCCAACCCCCCCCCCAACCCGCCCCCGCCTCCACATATTGGCTGCCAAGGCTGCTAATGGTGATCAAGGGGAGGGTTTTTGTTGGCCCTGGGTCCGGGTCTGTAAGTTGTCACGGCGATGTTATGTCTACATCCACAACTATAACTTGGGAAAGTAATGATGCTGGTAATGACAATTAATAACAATAATGATATAAACAGAGTAAAAACGATTAGTATTATTATTGCTGTTATCATTATTATTATTTTCCAAATTGCATGCGACTCCGACTCATGCGATTCCGACAATTAGGTGAGATTGAAAGACGTCCACCTGCAGCTTTATTGCCTGTGCTCCTTCTCCATTTGCAATACAGTCCTGAATTACAGCCTCCCATGCCTCCCAAAACAAATGTTAGCGGTTCATTCTGGTCTCAAGGAAAACATGGTGACAATTCAAGTTCTCCATCCCGAATAACCGAGGACCGACTCTACTCTTTTCCTGTTTTTGCTCCGATTCAAAAGCCTCGACGTTCGCCACGAGTTACGAGCTACGCGCTGAATGCTAAGCGAAAAAGCCGGGAGTTAATTTATTCATTCATTCGTTTGTTTGTTTGCTTGTTTGTTTGTGTGATACGGATGAGTGACAGCCACCGCACGTGCTAATAATCTCCCCGTGTCGCTCCAGAACCCGACAGGCAGCGAACCAAGCCTACAGCGAAGCCAAAGCCAAAGTCCGACGCGAATACCTCTAACACAGTGGTTCTCAACCTTTTTTTACATCAAGGACCCCAAATGTAATTCATATTAGAGCCACGGACCACCATTTGATGAGATTTTGCCTCTCGGACTCAAATCTGAGAATATTTTTATTGTTAGATATGATTTTGTCCAGAATCCCATGACTATCTGTATTGTAGGTAGAGAGATAACAGAGAAACTATGATCAAAACAGTCTACATTCTCTAATTGTGTTCACTTCTTGTACATGAAATAATGAAGTTTAACAATTCATCAATTTGCTGGGAACCCCCCTCAAGGACCCCTGGTGGACCCCGGACCCCACGTTGAGAACCACCGCTTCCAGGCTGCGCACACACACACACACACACACGCGCGAGGAATGCGGCGCGCTTAATAATAAAGACGCATGTACAGCACGGCTCTGTGTTCCCCTTCGTCTTTTCTTCCGCCGGTATGCCATGTGTCATTCAGCGGCACAAACAACTCCATTTTGTCTTGGTAAACTGGGATCATTCAATCAATGCCTGTTTGTAAGCCAGTGTAAGACAGCTAACTAGATTGTGACATATTGAGGGATTCCACCTTGTGTGTGAGCGGGTCAATACTGTCATTCCTGAGCGGCCGCGCCATTAAAGCTGGGACTAATGGCTGTAGGTGACATTGGAATGTCATATTTGTGTGCGAGTGTGTGTGTGTGTGTGTGTGTGTTTGCTTGTTTTGTGCTCTAAACCAAATGCCTGTCGGTTAATCTGTCTGTCTCTTCTTGTCCTTTACACACACACACACACACACATGCATATGCATACGTTTGCATGTTTATGAGCCCATGCATGAAATGATCCCCGGTCAGAAAGCGGTGAAGCGATCGTCTCGGGCCGACGAAGACAATGGAGGTGAAGGTGGGGCACCCTCCATTCGCCACATCCCAATGTTAAACGACAGAGGTCCAAAGCCAGCTACTATAGCAGTTAACTGCCCCATTGACCTTATTCACACGGTGGCCATTTTGAACACCTGAGGTCGGAAACTCTCCCTGGAAGATTGGGAAAGGCTCTATATTCAACTAGCATTACTTCAACACATACGTGAGGACTTCAGATAGACCTAACATTTATAACATTAGCTTAAAATCTTGGAAAAAAAGCACAACAACTGCTTCAATTAAGCGGGTAGCTTAGTTGGCTAGCTTCCTAGTTATAAGCTACTAGCTAGCTACCTAGACATATAAAGGTGAACCTATATCCCTCTGGATTCATATGTTTCTAATGTTTTTTTCAGTGGGGAATCTGTGAAATGATAAATGTTTGTGTGATGTACAGCTTGGTACAGTAGGACAGAGCGGGGCTGTAGTTTGCTCTTCGAGGCCCTTTCCAAGAGTGTTCAAAATGGCCGCCATGTGAATAAGGTCAATACCCGCTCATTCCGGTTACTATGGAGGAACCTGGACATAGCAGGGGGAAGCGGCATTACTGTGAAGAGGCTTTGCAGTTGTGGTCACAAATCTCCTTTCAGCCATGGCTGTTTAAATAAGTGAATGTTCTAATGAGGTACAGTACTGTGCAAAAGTCTTAGGCATATGTCAAAGAAATCCATAAAGTGAAGATGCTTTCAAAACTAATGAAATGAAAAGTTTCTGAATATCAAAAATTTACAATAAACAGCAGTCTACTGACACACTAATGCAGAAAACAAAGAAACATCTAAGACATTTATATAAAAAATCTAGGGTGCCTAAGACTTTTGCTCAGTACTGTAGATTTGGAGATTCTTAAATGTAGGTTCCACAACCCTACTGGGCGACACATCTATGATAAAGGTCAATAAAAACAAACTCAAATTTATTAGCCCTTATCACAGCCAACAAATGTATAGCCATGCAATGGAAAGATGAACAACCACCCACATCTACTAGATGGACTAATGAATTAGTGTCATGTATACCAAATGAAAAGATAATGTATAACCTGAAGGGAAAGCCCGGAGAGTATAAAAAGATTTGGGGTGGTTTTCTGACATTTTTGGAGACAGAGTCCACAACATAATACTCCCTTTATATTCAAACAAGTATTGAATCCAACTGTCATATGTAGGTCAGACATGTTTGTTTTATAGTGATTGTTTCTTTTCTTTTCCTGTATGTAGGTTACACATTTGACACAGTACACTGTCTTGTCTCTAAAACACTCTGAGTTGGAGCTTGAGAAGAGTCAGCTCAGTTAACCTCAAGCTGTTTGTTTTTGGCTTTGTTAGCTAGCCAAAAAGCTAGTTTAGCAAAAGCAGCTCACTAGTAGCCATTAGTTTCTGCTAGATACATTAGCTAGAATGCCAGATACTATGGTTAGCTAGCTAACACGCTCACATTTTCTAAAGACAAAATCAGGTGAGCTACACATCAGTAGCAAAAACAAACTAAAACTCAAACACAACACAGAAATGAATCATGTCTGTTGAATTCTGTTGACACGGCAAATCCATATGTTTTGAAATGCAATCAGCTGTTCACAGCTACTGTTGCCCCAGAGCTATGGACAATATGGCTGCCAGAGGCTGTGTTAGGCCCTCTAAACACCTGTGTTAAGTACGTCCCCTCGCAGGGTAATATTGTACAAGCGTGGGAATTTGCAAAGCCATCCTCATCTCTAATGGTCTTGTGCTGTTGTCTAATAGGGAAATGTTTTAGGTAGCCAGGATGTTACGGCTTTGGCAGTAGTGCGAGCCATTGGAGAGAGTGATTGGCCATTAGTGGCAGCCCCCCCCCTCCCCCCCCAGGTCTCCGTGCCAGGTAGGCCGACCCCCCGCTGCTCCGCCAAGGCAAACCGCCCCGGCGGTGCCAACGCCGGGCTTGGCGCCGCTACCCGGCCCGGCTTGGAAAGCGGACGGAGTTCAAACAGCTGGCAAAGATGTTTGGCTACCAGTGGGAACCATTCACTTGACCCCTGCATGTTCAAGCAGAGAAGATCACAAGATGGGAGGCAGTCATCAGTTATAAGGTAATGAGGTGGCCGTCATAGGGGGGTGGGGGGGGGGTATGGGAGCAGGATACGGAGGCACAAGGCCCTACTGAGCTCCAAAAACTGTGCAAGAGTGGACTTGGAGGGGCTTTGTGAGAGCATTTTTTTTGCACTGTTTGTGTTCATCAATATGCATGTGTGTGTTTATGGGTGTATGTATGAGTGTGTGTGTGTGTGTGTGTGTGTATGCGCTGCGAGCAAGCACTGCTGAAAGCGAGGCCTAAAAAAGCCTCGAGGGGCCGGGGGAAATCTTGGGTCCCCATGACCCCTCCTCTGGCTGGGGCCCAGCTGTGCTGTACTGGGCATCTGCCAGCTAGAGGACAGATCTGTCCCCAGCCGCACACACACACACACACACACACACGGGAGGACTCACACAATACGAAAGAGGCACTCACATACAGACTCTAAAATGTGCATCCATGCACAATGTTACTCTCTCCCACACACACACACACACACACACAGATCATTTGCAGTGATCTATCTGCTTGTTTGTTTCATGGGGGCATATCCTCTCTGAGCATGATAGAGGGCAGTTGTGGTCTGAGGAAAATCCTGAGCGCGTCTCTTTGAAGGAGAAAAATCAAATCAAATAAAATCCTTTTGTTTTCCCCAACAACAAACCCAGCAGCCATACTCAACAATCACTCACTCCAACGGCTCGCACAATTGCCAAAGCGATAACATCCTGGGATCCCAAAAAAAAAAAAAAAAAAGAAAAGAAAAGGGGCGACTACATAAAATATTTCCCTATAACGCGAGAGACAACAGCACCGAGCGCGTTTGAGATGAGGACGGCTTTGCAAATTCCCACTCCGGGTAAAATATGACTCCGGGAGGCGGTGTCATACTTCTTCACTAACAGAGGTGTGTGTACAGTAATGTTGTTCCTCCGCGAGTATGGGGTAGTTAAGCTAGGGTTTGGACCTCGGTGGTTTCATGTTGGGACGTGGGCGAGTGGAAAAGCGTGTTCAAAGTGACTCCACCCCCACCTTCGTCTCCATCGTCTTCATCGGGGGGGCCGGAGACGCCGCTTCGTGCTGCTTTGTGTCTGGAGATTGTTGTCTCCCATTGTCTCGGTCGGAGTGAAATGGAAGGCTCACACACACACACACACACACACACACACACATCGTATTCGTCTACAACCAGGCAACGCCATCTAAATCTGCTGTATAAAGACAGATGATGGAAATAAATAAAAGGAGTGCGAGAGAGAGGAGAGAGAGAGAGAGAGATGCGGCCCAGCACCTTTGCCAGTCTCTCTCTCTGTCGCTCTCTCTCTCTCTCTCTTTCATTGTCTGTCTATCATACACACAAACACACACACATGTCTGTTAACACATCCGCACCCTTACCCAGTCTCTTGCTCTTTCTTCATCTGCCTCGATTCAAATAATTTTTTTTTTTTAAAGATTTGAAAGGAAAAGACCTGCCTTCACTCTGCCGTTACCACAGGTATGGAGGGATAGGGAGAGAAAGTGTAACCATACTTTCAGCCAGGAAGCAAGGTGAAATTTTGACTTTGTTCTATTTTTACAAAAGTGAGTTTCTTAGCTAGCTGCCTAAACCAAGCTACAGAGACGCTGATGTAGTTAGCTTAGCTAGCGTTAGCAGCAGCAAGCTAATGCATAAAAAGTAGCTAAATATTCTTAGCTAAACTTAGCTGAAGCTGTAACCAGTGGTGGAAGAAGTACTCAGATCTTTTACTTAAGTAAAAGTAGAAATACCACAGTATAAAAACACTCTGTTACAAGTAAAAGTCCTGCATTCAAAATGTTACTTAAGTAAAAGTACAAAAGTATTAGCATCAAAATGTAGCCTACTTAAAGCAACAAAAGTAAAATAGAATGGCCCAATAATACAGTATATATTATATTATTGAATTATAATTATTGATGCATTAATGTGTAAGCGTCACTTTAATGTTGCAGCTGGAAAAGGTGGGGCTGATTTCCACTACTTTATATACTGCTGGGTAGCTTACAGTAATCTATAATAATACATCACAATTTATTAGTTGATTATATTTTGTATTAATAATCTAAATCTGCAAAGTAACTAGTAACTAAAGCTGTCAAATAAAGGTAGTGGAGTAAAAAGTACAATATTTCCCTCTGAAATGTAGTGGAGTAGAAGTATAAAGTAGCATAAAATGGTAATACTCAAGTAAAGTACAAGTACCTCAAAATTGTACTTCAGTACAGTATTCGAGTAAATGTACTTAGGTTACTTTCCACCTCTGGCTGTAACCCTCTTGCTGACCTCTTTCCTTTTGTATTTGTCTGTAAATAAATGCTGTGTCATGGAGTTCAGAGAAACCACACACCGCTGCAATGAGCTCGGCGGCCATTTTGGAAGGAAACGTACAGGTGCCTGGAGGAGTCGTGCCGATTTAGTTGCCTCTCTCTCGATCTGTTGGCCTCCTTCCGTTGGCTTTTCACGCATTCACACTAACATTCCTGTTTTTGCGCACTGAGTGAATGTAGAGCATGCAGGAGTACGCTACTGTTGCTAGCAAGCTGCTCAGCTGAAGGTCAGCACACATAGAAAGATAGGTAAATATTGTAAGCACACATATGCAACTGAATGCCCCTACACACACACACACACATACACACACCCACCCCCATGTCCAAACAAAAAGCCAGTAGTGCAGAGGTGGAAAGTAACTAAGTACATTCACTCGAATACTGTACTTAAGTACAATTTCGAGGCACTTGTATTGAGTATTACCATTTTATGCTACTTTATACTTCTACTCCACTACATTTCAGAGGGAAATATTTATTATATATTTTTACTCCACTACCTTTATTTGATAACTTAAGTTACTAGTTACTTTGCAGATTCAGATTATTAATACATAATCAACTAATAAATTGTGATGTATTATTATAGATTACTGTAAGCTACCCAGCAGTATATAAAGTAGTGGAAATCAGCCCCACCTTTTCCAGCTGCAACATTAAAGTGACGCTTACACATTAATGCATCAATAATTATAATTCAATAATATAATATATACTGTATTATTCTGAAATGGGCCATTCTGCATAATGAGTAATTTTACTTGTGTTGCTTTAAGTACATTTTGATGCTAATACTTTTGTACTTTTACTTAAGTAACATTTTGAATGCAGGACTTTTACTTGTAACAGAGTATTTTTATACTGTGATATTTCTGAGTACTTCTTCCACCACTGCAGTAGTAGAGGGTAAAGCCACACCAATCCAGTTTACCACCCTTTCATTTGTGGAATAAAGTTGACCACCTTTTAGCCTCACATAAATCTCAATGGCATGAAATCATAGTCAGTAGTGTCAAACTGATGTAAGTTATAGAGGCATAGAATCTTTTAAGGAAAAAAGACAAAACAATCTTATGATGATCACTGACTGGAGGTCGTGCTTTAGCCTGCTTTTTTCTTTTGCCACTACACCATCCATCCACACCATGAGTGGACACCCTCCAAATCTGTTACCGACGGGTGCCAAGAGCCTTCCAGCTCGACAGCGAGACAGAGAGAGACAGAGACCCCGGAGTCATCCCTCTATTCTCGCTCTCTTTGTAAAGTGCCAGGTCTGTTGGTGGGGAAAATAGATGTGGCTCCATGTGAATGGAGCCATGAATTAGCGCTCAGGTGCTTTTAGCCTCCGGCAGCCGGGCTGATTAGACGAGAGAAGAATAGCGAGAGTGGCCTTCGCCGCCTTTCAGGGTGGATGGCTTGACCCCCCCCACCCACCCAACACCACCCATCCCACTAACCCCACCACCACCACCATACGCACTCATACAGACATATACATACACATGTATAGACACACACACACACACAAACGCACACAGAACAACATGCATACCCGGAGACGCGAGTGCTAAAAGGGTGCAATGACACGTAAACACACACACACACACAAACAAGAACTTCTTTCTCTCTCTGTGTGTGTGTGTGTGTGTGTGTGTGTGTGTGTGTGTGTGTGTGTGTGTGTTACTCTGTCACACACACACACACACACACACAGCGCTTCCCTTTTAGAACATATCTCCCAGTTGTCGCACGAGACGAGCGTTCCCTGTCACCGAGGCTGAAATATTTATAATGAGAGCGATGAGGGGAGGCCGTGAATTATTTAACATGGGGGGGGGGGGGGGGGGTAGGGGGGTAGGGGGGCAGGATGGCACTAAATAATCTTCACAGTGTGGTATCTCCCTTCACACACACACACACACACACACACACTCCACAAACACACTTTTTTTTTGTCACGGACGGAACGGACCCCCCCGATACACACTTCCCCCCAGTCCCTCACCGTCTCACCTCTTCCAGGCAATCGAGCGGCAGCAACAAACCCATATGTTTCCGTATGGGCGTGTGTGTGTGTGTGTGTGTGTGTGTGTGTGTTGTATGCCCCCCCCCCCCCCGATCGCCAGGCTGCATATCCGATGAGACGTTGACACTCGCCAATGTATTTTACGTATTCATACACCACCCCACCCCCCCCTTAGGTATTCAGCTGTCATCAATCCAAACGCACAATAGGACTCGGATCAAGCGAACGCGACATGGCTTTTCTTCCAGGTGTTTATTTTTGGGGTCTTTAA
Source organism: Centroberyx affinis (assembly GCF_046629955.1). Taxonomy (NCBI): domain Eukaryota; kingdom Metazoa; phylum Chordata; class Actinopteri; order Beryciformes; family Berycidae; genus Centroberyx; species Centroberyx affinis. The sequence continues at coordinate 111,939 of NW_027282773.1, forward strand.
AGCTGCACCAGGCAAAGGTTTTTTCTGTCCAAAAAACAACAGAGAACAGGGTCCCATCCCCGCTAATTGAGATGCCATTCATTCGACCTGTTCTGCCCCAAGATTCAATTCCGGTGTAGGGTGTGGTCAGTATCGGGAAATGTTCTCTATACCAGTGGTTCTCAACGTGGGGTCCGGGGACCACCAGGGGTCCTTGAGGGGGTTCCAGGGGGTCCCCAGAAAATTCATAAACTGTTAAACTTTGCCATAATTTCAGTTAGCACAATTAGAGAATGTAGAAGAATGACTATTTTGATCATAGTTTCACTGTTATCTCTCTACCTACAGTACAGATAGTCATGGAATTCTGGACAAAATCATATCTAATAATAAAAATATTCTCATCAAATGGGGGTCTGTGGTCCTAATGTGGACTAAATTAGGGGTCCTTGATATGAAAAAGGTTGAGAATCACTGGTCTACACAATCAAAACTTTACATGGGAAAATGACTTTTTTTGTGATTGATCGTTTTTATTGGAAATTTTCATGAGCTACAAAGAGAAGACAATACAGTACAAAACATACAATGAAGACAAAACGCAAATCAGAATAGTACCAGTGCTCATAGAGCATAATATAACAGGACATATGCCTTCAGACATACACATATAACAAGAAAAAAACAAACACAGTACATAGAGGTGATTATGGCTTTTCATCAATGTACAACTTCAAGTACCGCTCCCATTGACTTGACTTTTTACCTTGTTAGCTAATTTTTCCTATCAAAAAATGCACATAATTAACACAACAATCTTTAAAAACGTTTATTATCTCCTATTTTTCTATCAAAATCTCTGAAAACCCTGTTTCCTGTTTCCTAAGACACCACGGTCGCGTCCCGGGGGCTGAAATGTATTCATTTGGAAGACTTCGTGAAGAATTTGTGAAGATCGAGATTATGGGCAAAGCATTTTGGAACTTTCGAAGACTTCGGAATTGTTATGATCCACAAAAACGTCCTATTTCAACTCAAAATACTTTGAATTTTGTACGTTGGCGGCCCCTAATGGGGACTTGGTTACCCAGAAATCCTGGAAGGTTTCAATACACTAGATATCTTCATTGTGTCTTAAGGTGGTGAAGAGCTTCAGTCATCGTTGGTGAGACACTTTTGGATTTCCCTCTTAAGCTTTGATTCGTCACTGCCTGTGTGGGCAAGATTTCCCATCAGTGTACATACCTGATAACAGAATAATTTGGGAAAATAGGATGAATCTACGGGATGGGACACTCTTCTCCGTTATAGCCCTACTTTGTGATTTACGTCGATAAGATGGCTGGAATTTCACCTAAAAAAAAATTTTGCTTTGCAGCTTTAGAGAATGATTAGGAAACAAGAATGAAAAGGGGGGATTTTCTCTTATGCTCTCCCTCTGTGGTCGCCCCCACACGGCTACCAGCCACAGATGGACAGTGCGGCTCGCCCTCCGACGCTCTCTCTCTCTCCGTCGCTGCCAGCCATTGGCCCACGTTTTCTCACGTTAAATTGGTCTCGCTGAAGTGTACACTCCGAGACGACGGGGCGAGAGCTCTTTGGGGGATCCTGGACCAGCCGACGAGGCCACCCGGGACCGGTCGGGCCGCGGAGAGAGAGAGAGAGAGAGAGTGAGAGAGAGAGAGAGAGAGAGAGAGAGAGAGAGAGAGAGTGAGTGCGGACATCCTATTATCTGTGTCTCCTCAGCATCTTGTGAGGGAACCAGATGGGGTCCATTCACACCACTCTGAGTTCTGGAGGCTCCCTGCAGCCACTTCTTGTTATCTTTTGTCACCAATCAAGTGCCATTTTTCTCCCTCCTCCTCCTCTCCTCCCCTCCTTCTCCTCCTCCCTCCTCTCCTTCTTCTCCTCCTCCTTGCTTCCATTTGGGGCCGCCAATGTGCTTAATTGCCTTGTGCAGCTTTATCTTAGTAGAAACCTCTAAGAAACCCAGTCATTCCTGATCTATAGTCTAGCTTCATTTCCTTCCCTAACCTTTCGGCTGCTGGATACAAGTTATACCATAACAATCTATTGTCATGTTTTATGGATAGTATTTTTATGAAAAGAAATAAAACGCCCTCTTTGTTGCTCTGGGTGTATTTTCAATAAATTTCTTTTAATCCAGGGCGCCCTGGTGGCTCACCGAGTAGGGCGCGTACCATTTGGCTCAGGCCTTCCCGCAGTGACCTGGGTTTGAATCCGACCTGTGGTCCTTTGCTGCATGTCCTCCCTTCGCTCTCTCCCATACCTTCCTGTCTCTCAAAAAAAATAAAAAATTTCTTTTAATCCTCTCTTTTCTGTCTTTAGGGTTTCTGAGGCCTTACTCTTTTCACGAAGTTCATTGATGAGGCGGACCCAGGTAAAAGCCACTGTCTCTTATTGATTTCACTTTATAAATCTATCCCATGCACAAAGGAGGAGATGTAGAGAAAGAGAAACAGATGAGTTTGAGAGGGTTTTTGAAGCTTTGAGACAACTGAGATGTGGATTGTACAAAAAAAAGAGGGGCCGCAACTCAATGTCAGGAAGATGTCACTATATATTTTGCACATTCAGCGTAGCCTCTTGAAGTGACTCGCGATAAATTTGGGGTCATAAATTTGGG